>NW_026894634.1:0-100084 GCF_032452875.1 Bos javanicus | reverse complement strand
CATGATGCAGTGCATGATCAGTCACGTGATCAGTGCATGATCAACACGTGATCAGTGATGATCAGCCACGTGATCAGTGCATGATCAGCCACGTGATCAGTAGACAGAAGGCGTGATCATCAGCATGATCAGCCACGTGATCAGTGCATGATAGCCACGTGATCAGTGCATGATCAGTCACGTGATCAGTGCATGATCAGTCACGTGATCAGTGCATGATCAGCCACGATCAGTGCATGATCACTCATGATCAGTGCATGATCAGTCACATGATCAGTGCACATCAGCCACGTGATCAGTGCATGATCACACGTGATCAGTGCATGATCAGCCACGTGATCAGTGCATGATAGCCACATCAGTGCTGATCACGTGATCAGCATGGTGATCAGCCATGATCAGTGCATGATCAGCCACGTGATCAGGATGAAGTCACGTGATCAGTGCATAGCTGCGTGATCAGTGCATGATCAGTCACGTGATCAGTGCATGATAGCCACGTGATCAGTGCATGATCATCACATGATCAGTGCATGATCATCCACGTGATCAGTGCATGCAGTCACGTGATCAGTGCATGATCAGACGTGATCAGTGCATGATCAGTCTCGTGATCAGTGCATGATCAGCCACGTGATCAGTGCATGATCAGCCACGTGATCAGTGCATGATAGCCACGTGATCAGCATGATCAGTTACGTGATCAGTGCATGATCAGCCACGTGATCAGTGCATGATAGCCACTGATCAGTGCATGATCAGCCACGTGATCAGTGCATGATCAGCCACGTGATCAGTGCATGATGCAGCCATGATCAGTGCATGATAGCCACGTGATCAGTGCATGATCAGTTACGTGAGCAGTGCATGATCAGCCACGTGATCAGTGCATGGTCAGACACGTGAACAGTGTATGATCAGCCACGTGATCAGTGCATGATATCCAAGTGATCAGTGCATGATCAGTCACGTGATCAGTGTATGATCAGCCACGTGAACAGTGCATGCTCAGTCACGTGATCAGGGCCTGCTGAGCGTGATTTGTCTGCTCATCTGCTTGACAATTGCCAGCTGAGCTGCACGATTCCTGCCTGTCATCTGCTTGACAATTGCCAGCTGTGCTGCGTAATTCCTGCCTGCTCAGCTGCTTGATTATTGCCAGCTGAGCAGCATGATTCCTCACAGCTGAGTTCCATGATTATTGCCTGCTGACTGTTTGATTCGTGCCTACTCAGCTCTTTGTTTATTGCCTCCAGAGGCACATGATCAGTGTATGATAGCAAACATGATCAGCGCATGAGTCACATGATCAGCGCCATTAAGTCACGTGATCACTACATGATAGTCATGTGATCAGTCCATGCTCAGTCACGGTATCAGTGCATGATCAGCCACGTGATCAGTGCATGATCTGTCACGTGATCAGTGCATGATCATCCACGTGATCAGTGCATGGTCATGTGATCAGTGCATGATCAGTCACGTGATCAGTGCATGATCAGTCTGTGATCAGTGCATGATCAGCCACGTGATCAGTGCATGATCAGTCACGTGATCAGTGCATGATCAGTCACGTGACCAGTACATGGTAGCTAATGATCATTGCATGATCAGCACGTGATCAGTGCATGATAGCCATGTAGTGCATGATCAGTCACGTGATCAGTGCATGATCAGTGATCAGTGCATGATCAGCCACGTGATCAGTGCATGATCACGTGACAGTGCATGATAGCTACGTGATCAGTGCATGATCAGCCACGTGATCAGTGCATGATAGCCACGTGATCAGTGCATGATCAGTTACGAGTCAGTGCATGATCAGCCATGTGATCAGCATGATAGCCACGTGATCAGTGCATGACTCGTCATGATCAGTGTGCGATCAGCCACGTGATCAGTGCATGATCAGCCACGTGATCAGTGCATGATCAGCCACGTGATCAGTGCATGATCAGCACGTGATCAGTGTATGATCAGCCACGTGATCAGTGCATGATCAGCCACGTGATCAGTGCATGACAGCCACGTGATCAGTGCATGATCAGTCACGTGATCAGTGCATGATCAGCCACGTGATCAGTGCATGATCAGCCACGTGATCAGTGCATGATCACCACGTGATCAGTGCATGATCAGCCACGTGATCAGTGCATGATAGCTACGTGATCAGTGCATGATCAGCCACGTGATCAGTGCATGATAGCCACGTGATCAGTGCATGATCAGCCACGTGATCAGTGCATGATCAGCCACGTGATCAGTGCATGATCAGTCACGTGATCAGTGCATGATCAGACGTGATCAGTGCATGATCAGTCACGTGATCAGTGCATGATCAGCCACGTGATCAGTGCATTCAGTCACGTGATCAGTGCATGAGTCACGTGACAGTGCATGATCAGTCACGTGATCAGTGCATGATCAGCCACGTGATCAGTGCATGAGCCACGTGATCAGTGCATGATTGATGGACGTATTCAGTCACGTGATCAGTGCATGATCAGCCACGTGATCAGTGCATGATCAGCCACGTGATCAGTGCATGATCAGTCACGTGACCAGTACATGTAGCTACGTGATCAGTGCATGATCAGCCACGTGATCAGTGCATGATAGCCACGTGATCAGTGCATGATCAGTCACGTGATCAGTGCATGATCAGTCACGTGATCAGTGCATGATCAGCCACGTGATCAGTGCATGATCAGTCACGTGATCAGTGCATGATAGCCACGTGATCAGTGCATGATCAGTCACGTGATCAGTGCATGATCAGCCACGTGATCAGTGCATGATCAGCCACGTGATCAGTGCATGATCAGCCACGTGATCAGTGCATGATAGCCACGTGATCAGTGCATGATCAGTTACGTGATCAGTGTATGATCAGCCACGTGATCAGTGCATGGTCAGACACGTGAACAGTGTATGATCAGCCACGTGATCAGTGCATGATATCCACGTGATCAGTGCATGATCAATCACGTGATCAGTGTATGATCAGCCACGTGAACAGTGCATGCTCAGTCACGTGATCAGGGCCTGCTGAGCTGCGTGATTACTGTCTGCTCATCTGCTTGACACAGCTGAGCTGCACGATTCCTGCCTGTCATCTGCTTGACAATTGCCAGCTGTGCTGCGTAATTCCTGCCTGCTCAGCTGCTTGATTATTGCCAGCTGAGCAGCATGATTCCTCACAGCCTGAGTTCCATGATTATTGCCTGCTGACTGTTTGATTCGTGCCTACTCAGCTCTTTGTTTATTGCCTCCAGAGGCACATGATCAGTGTATGATAGCAAACATGACGCATGATCAGTCACATGATCAGCGCCATTAAGTCACGTGATCACTACATGATAGTCATGTGATCAGTCCATGCTCAGTCACGGTATCAGTGCATGATCAGCCACGTGATCAGTGCATGATCTGTCACATGATTAGTGTATGATCATCCACGTGATCAGTGCATGGGCAGTCATGTGATCAGTGCATGATTAGACGTGATCAGTGCATGATCATGATCAGTGCATGATAGCCACGTGATCAGTGCATGATCAGTCACGTGATCAGTGCATGATCAGTCACGTGACCAGTACATGGTAGCTACGTGATCATTGCATGATCAGCCACGTGAGCAGTGCATGATAGCCACGTGATCAGTGCATGATCAGTCACGTGATCAGTGCATGATCAGTCACGTGATCAGTGCATGATCAGTCACGTGATCAGTGCATGATAGCCACGTGATCAGTGCATGATAGCCACGTGATCAGTGCATGATCAGCCACGTGATCAGTGCATGATCAGCCACGTGATCAGTGCATGATCAGTTACGTGATCAGTGCATGATCAGCCACGTGATCAGTGCATGATGCCACGTGATCAGTGCATGATCAGTCACGTGATCAGTGTGATCAGCCACGTGATCAGTGCATGATCAGCACGTGATCAGTGCATGATAGCCACGTGATCAGTGCATGATCAGTCACGTGATCAGTGCATGATCAGCCACGTGATCAGTGCATGATCAGCCACGTGATCAGTGCATGATCAGCCACGTGATCAGTGCATGATCAGCCACGTGATCAGTGCATGATCAGTCACGTGATCAGTGCATGATCAGCCACGTGATCAGTGCATGATCAGTCACGTGATCAGTGCATGATAGCTACGTGATCAGTGCATGATCAGCCACGTGATCAGTGCATGATAGCCACGTGATCAGTGCATGATCAGTCACGTGATCAGTGCATGATCAGCCACGTGATCAGTGCATGACAGTCACGTGATCAGTGCATGATCAGACGTGATCAGTGCATGATCCACGTGATCAGTGCATGATCAGCCACGTGATCAGTGCATGATAGCCACGTGATCAGTGCATGATAGCCACGTGATCAGTGCATGATCAGTCACGTGATCAGTGCATGATCAGCCACGTGATCAGTGCATGATTGCCACGTGATCAGTGCATGATCAGTCACGTGATCAGTGCATGATCAGTCACGTGATCAGTGCATGATCAGTCACGTGATCAGTGCATGATCAGCCACGTGATCAGTGCATGATCAGTCACGTGATCAGTGCATGATAGCTACGTGATCAGTGCATGATCAGCCACGTGATCAGTGCATGATCAGCCACGTGATGTGCATGATCACATGATCAGTGTATGATCAGCCACGTGATCAGTGCATGATAGCCACGTGATCAGTGCATGATCAGTCCGTGATCAGTGTGTGATCAGCCACGTGATCAGTGCATGAGCATCACGTGATCAGTGCATGATAGCCACGTGATCAGTGCATGATCAGCCACGTGATGCGCAGGATCAGCCACGTGATCAGTGCATGATCAGTCACGTGATCAGTGCATGATCAGTCACGTGATCAGTGCATGATCAGTCAGTGATCAGTATGATCAGCCAAGTGATCAGTGCATGATCAGCCACGTGATCAGTGCATGATCAGTCACGTGATCAGTGCATGATCAGCCACGTGATCAGTGCATGATAGCCACGTGATCAGTGCATGATCAGCCACGTGATCAGTGCATGACAACCACGTGATCAGTGCATGATCAGCCACGTGATCAGTGCATGATCATCACGTGATCAGTGCATGATCAGCCACGTGATCAGTGCATGATATTACGTGATCAGTGCATGATCAGTCACGTGACCAGTACATGGTCAGCTACGTGATCATTGCATGATCAGCCACGTGACAGTGCATGATAGCCAGATGATCAGCATGATCAGTCACGTGATCAGTGCATGATCAGCCACGTGATCAGTGCATGATAGCCACGTGATCAGTGCATGAGCAGTCACGTGATCAGTGCATGATCAGTCACGTGATCAGTGCATGATCAGCCACGTGATCAGTGCATGATAGCCACGTGATCAGTGCATGATCAGCCACGAGCAGTGTATGATCAGCCACGTGATCAGTGCATGGTCAGACACGTGAACAGTGTATGATCACGTGATCAGTGCATGATATCCATGATCAGTGCATGATCAATCACGTGATCAGTGTATGATCACGTGAACAGTGCATGCTCAGTCACGTGATCAGGGCCTGCTGAGCTGCGATTACTGTCTGCTCATCTGCTTGACAATTGCCAGCTGAGCTGCACGATTCCTGCCTGTCATCTGCTTGACAATTGCCAGCTGTGCTGCGATTCCTGCCTGCTCAGCTGCTTGATTATTGCCAGCTGAGCAGCATGATTCCTCACAGCTGAGTTCCATGATTATTGCCTGCTGACTGTTTGATTCGTGCCTACTCAGCTCGTGTTCATTGCCTCCAGAGGCACATGATCAGTGTATGATAGCAAACATGATCAGCGATGATCACACGATCAGCGCCATAAGTCACGTGATCAGTGCATGATCAGTCACGTGATCAGTGCATGATCAGCCACGGTGATCAGTGCATGATCATCCGTGATCAGTGCATGATCAGTCACGTGATCAGTGCATGATCAGACGTGATCAGTGCATGATCAGTCACGTGATCAGTGCATGATCAGCCACGTGATCAGTGCATGATCAGTCATGATCAGTGCATGATCAGTCACGTGACCAGCATGGTAGCTACGTGATCTTGCATGATCAGCCACGTGATCAGTGCATGATAGCCACGTGATCAGTGCATGATCAGCCACGTGATCAGTGCATGATCAGTCACGTGATCAGTGCATGATCAGTCACGTGATCAGTGCATGATCATCCACGATCAGTGCATGTGGAGTCATGTATCAGTGCATGATAGCGCGTGATCAGTGCATGATCAGTCACGTGATCAGTGCATGATCAGCCACGTGATCAGTGCATGATAGCCACGTGATCAGTGCATGATCAGTCACGTGATCAGTGCATGATAGCCACGTGATCAGTGCATGACAGCCACGTGATCAGTGCATGATCAATCACGTGATCAGTGCATGATAGCCACGTGATCAGTGCATGATCAGTCACGTGATAGTGTGTGATCAGCCACGTGATCAGTGCATGCTCAGTCACGTGATCAGGGCCTGCTGAGCTGCGTGATTACTGTCTGCTCATCTGCTTGACAATTGCCAGCTGAGCTGCACGATTCCTGCCTGTCATCCTTTGACAATTGCCACGTGTGCTGCATAATTCCTGCCTGCTGCTCATTGCTTGATTATTCCAGCTGAGCAGCATGATTTCTCAGAGCTGAGTTCCATGATTATAGCCTGCTGACTGATTCCTGCCTACTCAGCTCTTTGTTCATTGCCTCCAGAGGCACATGATCAGTGTGTGACACAAACATGATCAGCACATGATCAGTCACATGATCAGTGCATGATAAGCCACGTGATCAGTGCATGATCAGTTACGTGATCAGTGCATGATCAGTCACGTGATCAGTGCATGGTAGCCACGTGATCAGTGCATGATCAGCCACGTGATCAGTGCATGATAGCCACGTGATCAGTGCATGATCAGTCACGTGATCAGTGCATGATCAGCCACGTGATCAGTGCATGATCAGCCACGTGATCAGTGCATGATCAATCACGTGATCAGTGCATGATCAGTTACGTGATCAGTGCGATCAGCCATGTGATCAGTGCATGATCAGCCACGTGATCAGTGCATGATCAGCCACGTGATCAGTGCATGATATCCGGTGATCAGTTGATCAGTCACGTGATCAGTGCATGATCAGCCACGTGATCAGTGCATGATCAGCCACGTGATCAGTGCATGATCAGTCACGTGATCAGTACATGGTAGCCACATGATCAGGCTGTCATGCCGCATGATCAGTGCATGATCAGCACGTGATCAGTGCATGATCAGCCACGATCAGTGCATGATCAGCCACGTGATCAGTGCATGATCAGTCACGTGATCAGTGCATGATCAGACACGTGATCTTTCAGTGCATGATCAGTCACGTGATCAGTATGATCAGCCACGTGACAGCATGATAGCCACGTGATCAGTGCATGATAGCCACGTGATCAGTGCATGATCAGTCACGTGATCAGTGCGATCAGCCACGTGATCAGTGCATGATAGCCACGTGATCAGGATGATCAGTCACGTGATCAGTGCATGATCAGCCACGTGATCAGTGCATGATAGCCACGTGATCAGTGCATGATCAGTTACGTGAGCAGTGCATGATCAGCCACGTGATCAGTGCATGGTCAGACACGTGAACAGTGTATGATCAGCCACGTGATCAGTGCATGATATCCAAGTGATCAGTGCATGATCAATCACGTGATCAGTGTATGATCAGCCACGTGAACAGTGCATGCTCAGTCACGTGATCAGGCCTGCTGAGCTGCGTGATTACTGTCTGCTCATCTGCTTGACAATTGCCAGCTGAGCTGCACGATTCCTGCCTGTCATCTGCTTGACAATTGCCAGCTGTGCTGCGTAATTCCTGCCTGCTCAGCTGCTTGATTATTGCCAGCTGAGCAGCATGATTCCTCACAGCTGAGTTCCATGATTATTGCCTGCTGACTGTTTGATTCGTGCCTACTCAGCTCTTTGTTTATTGCCTCCAGAGGCACATGATCAGTGTATGATAGCAAACATGATCAGCGCATGATCAGTCACATGATCAGTGCCATTAAGTCACGTGATCACTACATGATAGTCATGTGATCAGTCCATGCTCAGTCATGGTATCAGTGCATGATCAGCCACGTGATCAGTGCATGATCAGCCACGTGATCAGTGCATGATCTGTCACATGATTAGTGTATGATCATCCACGTGATCAGTGCATGGGCAGTCATGTGATCAGTGCATGATCAGACGTGATCAGTGCATGATCAGTCTCGTGATCAGTGCATGATCAGCCACGTGATCAGTGCATGATCAGTCACGTGATCAGTGCATGATCAGTCACGTGACCAGTACATGGTAGCTACGTGATCATTGCATGATCAGCCACGTGAGCAGTGCATGATAGCCACGTGATCAGTGCATGATCAGTCACGTGATCAGTGCATGATCAGTCACGTGATCAGTGCATGATCATTACGTGATCAGTGCATGATCAGTCACGTGATCAGTGCATGATAGCCACGTGATCAGTGCATGATCAGCCAGGTGATCAGTGCATGATAGCCACGTGATGTGTGCATGATCAGTTACGTGATCAGTGCATGATCAGCCACGTGATCAGTGCATGATGCCACGTGATCAGTGCATGATCAGTCACGTGATCAGTGTGTGATCAGCCACGTGATCAGTGCATGATCAGCCACGTGATCAGTGCATGATAGCCACGTGATCAGTGCATGATCAGTCACGTGATCAGTGCATGATCAGCCACGTGATCAGTGCATGATCAGACACGTGATCAGTGCATGATCAGCCACGTGATCAGTGCATGATCAGTCACGTGATCAGTGCATGATCAGTCACGTGATCAGTGCATGATCAATTACGTGATCAGTGCATGATCAGTCACGTGACCAGTACATGGTAGCCACGTGATCATTGCATGATCAGCCACGTGATCAGTGCATGATAGCCCGTGATCAGTGCATGATCAGTGACATGATCAGTGCATGATCATCCACGTGATCAGTGCAAGTCACGTGATCAGTGCATGATCAGACGTGATCAGTGCATGATCAGTCACGTGATCAGTGCATGATCAGCCACGTGATCAGTGCATGATCAGCCACGTGATCAGTGCATGATAGCCAGTGATCAGTGCATGATCAGTCCGTGATCAGTGTATGATCAGCCAAGTGATCAGTGCATGATTGCCACTGATCAGTGCATGATCAGTCACGTGATCAGTGCATGATCAGTCACGTGATCAGTGCATGATCAGCCACGTGATCAGTGCATGATAGCCACGTGATCAGTGCATGATCAGTTACGTGAGCAGTGTATGATCAGCCACGTGATCAGTGCATGGTCAGACACGTGAACAGTGTATGATCAGCCACGTGATCAGTGCATGATATCCAAGTGATCAGTGCATGATCAATCACGTGATCAGTGTATGATCAGCCACGTGAACAGTGCATGCTCAGTCACGTGATCAGGGCCTGCTGAGCTGCGTGATTACTGTCTGCTCATCTGCTTGACAATTGCCAGCTGAGCTGCACGATTCCTGCCTGTCATCTGCTTGACAATTGCCAGCTGTGCTGCGTAATTCCTGCCTGCTCAGCTGCTTGATTATTGCCAGCTGAGCAGCATGATCCTCACAGCTGAGTTCCATGATTATTGCCTGCTGACTGTTTGATTCGTGCCTACTCAGCTCTTTGTTTATTGCCTCCAGAGGCACATGATCAGTGTATGATAGCAAACATGATCAGCGCATGATCAGTCACATGATCAGCGCCATTAAGTCACGTGATCACTACATGATAGTCATGTGATCAGTCCATGCTCAGTCACGGTATCAGTGCATGATCAGCCACGTGATCAGTGCATGATCTGTCACATGATTAGTGTATGATCATCCACGTGATCAGTGCATGGGCAGTCATGTGATCAGTGCATGATTAGACGTGATCAGTGCATGATCAGTCTCGTGATCAGTGCATGATCAGCCACGTGATCAGTGCATGATCAGTTACGTGATCAGTGCATGATCAGTCACGTGACCAGTACATGGTAGCTACGTGATCATTGCATGATCAGCCACGTGATCAGTGCATGATAGCCACGTGATCAGTGCATGATCAGTCACGTGATCAGTGCATGATCAGTCACGTGATCAGTGCATGATCAGCCACGTGATCAGTGCATGAGTCATGTAGTCAGTGCATGATAGCCCGTGATCAGTGCATGATCAGTCCCGTGATCAGTGTATGATCAGCCGTGATCAGTGCATGATAGCCACGTGATCAGTGCATGATCAGTCACGTGATCAGTGCATGATAGCCACGTGATCAGTGCATACAATTACGTGATCAGTGCATGATGCAATCACGTGATCAGTGCATGATAGCCACGTGATCAGTGCATGATCATTCACGTGATAGGTGTGTGATCAGCCACGTGAACAGTGCATGATCAGTCACGTGATCAGGGCCTGCTGAGCTGCGTGATTACTGTCTGCTCATCTGCTTGACAATTGCCAGCTGAGCTGTACGATTCCTGCCTGTCATCTCCTTGACAATTGCCACGTGTGCTGCATAATTCCTGCCTGCTCATCTACTTGATTATTGCCAGCTGAGCAGCATGATTTCTCAGAGCTGAGTTCCATGATTATAGCCTGCTGACTGATTCCTGCCTACTCAGCTCTTTGTTCATTGCCTCCAGATGCACATGATCAGTGTGTGACACCAAACATGATCAGCACATGATCAGTCACATGATCAGTGCATGATAAGCCACGTGATCAGTGCATGATCAATTACGTGATCAGTGCATGATCAGTCATGTGACCAGTACATGGTAGCTGCGTGATCAGTGCATGATCAGCCACGTGATCAGTGCATGATAGCCACGTGATCAGTGCATGATCAGTCACGTGATCAGTGCATGATCAGCCACGTGATCAGTGCATGATCAGCCACGTGATCAGTGCATGATCATCACGTGATCAGTGCATGATCAGTTACGTGATCAGTGCATGATCAGCCACGTGATCAGTGCATGATCAGACACGTGAACAGTGCATGATCAGCCACGTGATCAGTGCATGATATCCACGTGATCAGTGCATGATCAGTCACGTGATCAGTGTATGATCAGCCACGTGAACAGTGCATGCTCAGTCACGTGATCAGGGCCTGCTGAGCTGCGTGATTACTGTCTGCTCATCTGCTTGACAATTGCCAGCTGTGCTGTGTAATTCCTGCCTGCTCAGCTGCTTGATTATTGCCAGCTGAGCAGCATGATTCTCACAGCTGAGTTCCATGATTATTGCCTGCTGACTGTTTGATTCGTGCCTACTCAGCTCTTTGTTTATTGCCTCCAGAGGCACATGATCAGTGTATGATAGCAAACATGATCAGCGCATGATCAGTCACATGATCAGCGCCATTAAGTCACGTGATCACTACATGATAGTCATGTGATCAGTCCATGCTCAGTCACGGTATCAGTGCATGATCAGCCACGTGATCAGTGCATGATAGCCACGTGATCAGTGCATGATCAGCCACGTGATCAGTGCATGATCAGCCACGTGATCAGTGCATGATTGCCACGTGATCAGTGCATGATCAGTCACGTGATCAGTGCATGATCAGTCACGTGATCAGTGCATGATCAGCCACGTGATCAGTGCATGATAGCCACGTGATCAGTGCATGATCAGCCACGTGATCAGTGCATGATCAGCCACGTGATCAGTGCATGATCAGTCACGTGATCAGTGCATGATCAGTCACGTGACCAGTGCATGGTAGCTACGTGATCAGTGCATGATCAGCCACGTGATCAGTGCATGATAGCCACGTGATCAGTGCATGATCAGTCACGTGATCAGTGCATGATCAGCCACGTGATCAGTGCATGATCAGCCACGTGATCAGTGCATGATAGCGTGATCAGTGCATGATCAGCCACGTGATCAGTGCATGATCAGCCACGTGATCAGTGCATGATCAGCCACGTGATCAGTGCATGATCAATTACGTGATCAGTGCATGATCAGTCACGTGATCAGTGCATGGTAGCCACGTGATCAGTGCATGATCAGCCACGTGATCAGTGCATGATAGCCACGTGATCAGTGCATGATAGCCACGTGATCAGTGCATGATCAGTCACGTGATCAGTGCATGATCAGCCACGTGATCAGTGCATGATCAATTACGTGATCAGTGCATGATCAGCCACGTGATCAGTGCATGATCAGCTGCGTGATCAGTGCATGATCAGCCACGTGATCAGTGCATGATAGCCACGTGATCAGTGCATGATCAGTCACGTGATCAGTGCATGATCAGCCACGTGATCAGTGCATGATCAGTCACGTGATCAGTGCATGATTGCCACGTGATCAGTGCATGATCAGCCACGTGATCAGTGCATGATAGCCACGTGATCAGTGCATGATCAGTCACGTGATCAGTGCATGATCAGTCACGTGATCAGTGCATGATCAGTTACGTGATCAGTGCATGATCAGTCACGTGATCAGTATATGGTAGCCACGTGATCATTGCATGATCAGCCACGTGATCAGTGCATGATAGCCACGTGATGTGTGCATGATCAGTTACGTGATCAGTGTATGATCAGCCACGTGATCAGTGCATGATGCCACGTGATCAGTGCATGATCAGTCACGTGACAGTGTGTGATCAGCCACGTGATCAGTGCATGATCAGCCACGTGATCAGTGCATGATAGCCACGTGATCAGTGCATGATCAGTTACGTGATCAGTGCATGATCAGCCACGTGATCAGTGCATGATCAGACACGTGATCAGTGCATGATCAGCCACGTGATCAGTGCATGATCAGTCTCGTGATCAGTGCATGATCAGTCACGTGATCAGTGCATGATCAGCCACGTGATCAGTGCATGATCAGTCACGTGATCAGTGCATGGTAGCTACGTGATCAGTGCATGATCAGCCACGTGATCAGTGCATGATAGCCACGTGATCAGTGCATGATCAGTCACATGATCAGTGTATGATCAGCCACGTGATCAGTGCATGATCAGTCACGTGATCAGTGCATGATAGACGTGATCAGTGCATGATCAGTCACGTGATCAGTGCATGATCAGCCACGTGATCAGTGCATGATAGCCACGTGATCAGTGCATGATAGCCAGTGATCAGTGCATGATCAGTCACGTGATCAGTGCATGATCAGCCACGTGATCAGTGCATGATCAGCCACGTGATCAGTGCATGATCAGTCACGTGATCAGTGCATGATCAGTCACGTGATCAGTGCATGATCAGTCACGTGATCAGTGCATGATAGCCACGTGATCAGTGCATGATCAGTCACGTGATCAGTGCATGATCAGCCACGTGATCAGTGCATGATCAGTCACGTGATCAGTGCATGATCAGACGTGATCAGTGCATGATCAGTCACGTGATCAGTGCATGATCAGCCACGTGATCAGTGCATGATCATCACGTGATCAGTGCATGATCAGTCACGTGACCAGTACATGGTTGCCACGTGATCATTGCATGATCAGCCACGTGAGCAGTGCATGATAGCCACGTGATCAGTGCATGATCAGTCACGTGATCAGTGCATGATCAGTCACGTGATCAGTGCATGATCATTCGTGATCAGTGCATGATCAGTCACGTGATCAGTATATGGTAGCTACGTGATCATTGCATGATCAGCCACGTGATCAGTGCATGATAGCCACGTGATGTGCATGATCAGTTACGTGAGCAGTGTATGATCAGCCACGTGATCAGTGCATGAGTGCCACGTGATCAGTGCATGATCAGTCACGTGACAGGTGTGATCAGCCACGTGATCAGTGCATGATCAGCCACGTGATCAGTGCATGATAGCCACGTGATCAGTGCATGATCAGTCACGTGATCAGTGTATGATCAGCCACGTGATCAGTGCATGATCAGACACGTGATCAGTGCATGATCAGCCACGTGATCAGTGCATGATCAGTCACGTGATCAGTGCATGATAAGTCACGTGATCAGTGCATGATCAGCCACGTGATCAGTGCATGATCAGTCACGTGACCAGTACATGGTAGCTACGTGATCATTGCATGATCAGCCACGTGAGCAGTGCATGATAGCACGTGATCAGTGCATGATCAGTCACATGATCAGTGCATGATCATCCACGTGATCAGTGCATGATCAGTCACGTGATCAGTGCATGATCAGACGTGATCAGTGCATGATCAGTCACGTGATCAGTGCATGATCAGCCACGTGATCAGTGCATGATAGCCACGTGATCAGTGCATGATAGCCAGTGATCAGTGCATGATCAGTCACGTGATCAGTGCATGATCAGCCACGTGATCAGTGCATGATAGCCACGTGATCAGTGCATGATCAGTCACGTGATCAGTGCATGATCAGTCACGTGATCAGTGCATGATCAGCCACGTGATCAGTGCATGATAGCCACGTGATCAGTGCATGATCAGTTACGTGATCAGTGTATGATCAGCCACGTGATCAGTGCATGGTCAGACACGTGATCAGTGTATGATCAGCCACGTGATCAGTGCATGATATCCAAGTGATCAGTGCATGATCAATCACGTGATCAGTGTATGATCAGCCACGTGAACAGTGCATGCTCAGTCACGTGATCAGGGCCTGCTGAGCTGCGTGATTACTGTCTGCTCATCTGCTTGACAATTGCCAGCTGAGCTGCACGATTCCTGCCTGTCATCTGCTTGACAATTGCCAGCTGTGCTGCGTAATTCCTGCCTGCTCAGCTGCTTGATTATTGCCAGCTGAGCAGCATGATTCCTCACAGCTGAGTTCCATGATTATTGCCTGCTGACTGTTTGATTCGTGCCTACTCAGCTCTTTGTTTATTGCCTCCAGAGGCACATGATCAGTGTATGATAGCAAACATGATCAGCGCATGATCAGTCACATGATCAGCGCCATTAAGTCACGTGATCACTACATGATAGTCATGTGATCAGTCCATGATCAGTCACGGTATCAGTGCATGATCAGCCACGTGATCAGTGCATGATCTGTCACATGATTAGTGTATGATCATCCACGTGATCAGTGCATGATCAGTCACGTGATCAGTGCATGATCAGACGTGATCAGTGCATGATCAGTCACGTGATCAGTGCATGATCAGCCACGTGATCAGTGCATGATCAGTCACGTGATCAGTGCATGATCAGTCACGTGACCAGTACATGGTAGCACGTGATCATTGCATGATCAGCCACGTGATCAGTGCATGATAGCCACGTGATCAGTGCATGATCAGTCACGTGATCAGTGCATGATCAGTCACGTGATCAGTGCATGATCAGTTACGTGATCAGTGCATGATCAGTCACGTGATCAGTGCATGATAGCCACGTGATCAGTGCATGATCAGCCACGTGATCAGTGCATGATAGCCACGTGATCAGTGCATGATCAGTCACGTGATCAGTGCATGATCAGCCACGTGATCAGTGCATGATAGCCACGTGATCAGTGCATGATCAGTCACGTGACAGTGCATGATCAGCCACGTGATCAGTGCATGATCAGCCACGTGATCAGTGCATGATAGCCACGTGATCAGTGCATGATCAGTTACGTGATCAGTGCATGATCAGCCACGTGATCAGTGCATGATCAGCCACGTGATCAGTGCATGATCAGCCACGTGATCAGTGCATGATAGCCACGTGATCAGTGCATGATCAGTCACGTGATCAGTGCATGATCAGTCACGTGATCAGTGCATGATCAATCACGTGATCAGTGCATGATCAGTCACGTGACCAGTACATGGTAGCTACGTGATCAGTGCATGATCAGCCACGTGAGCAGTGCATGATAGCCACGTGATCAGTGCATGATCAGTCACGTGATCAGTGCATGATCAGTCACGTGATCAGTGCATGATCATTTACGTGATCAGTGCATGATCAGTCACGTGATCAGTGCATGGTAGCTACGTGATCAGTGCATGATCAGCCACGTGATCAGTGCATGATAGCCACGTGATCAGTGCATGATCAGTTACGTGATCAGTGCATGATCAGCCACGTGATCAGTGCATGATAGCCACGTGATCAGTGCATGATCAGTCACGTGACAGTGTGTGATCAGCCACGTGATCAGTGCATGATCAGCCACGTGATCAGTGCATGATAGCCACGTGATCAGTGCATGATCAGTCACGTGATCAGTGTATGATCAGCCACGTGATCAGTGCATGATCAGACACGTGATCAGTGCATGATCAGCCACGTGATCAGTGCATGATCAGTCACGTGATCAGTGCATGATCAGTCACGTGATCAGTGCATGATCAATTACGTGATCAGTGCATGATCAGTCACGTGATCAGTGCATGGTAGCTACGTGATCAGTGCATGATCAGCCACGTGATCAGTGCATGATAGCCACGTGATCAGTGCATGATCAGTCACATGATCAGTGCATGATCATCCACGTGATCAGTGCATGATCAGTCACGTGATCAGTGCATGATCAGACGTGATCAGTGCATGATCAGTCACGTGATCAGTGCATGATCAGCCACGTGATCAGTGCATGATAGCCACGTGATCAGTGCATGATAGCCAGTGATCAGTGCATGATCAGTCACGTGATCAGTGCATGATCAGCCACGTGATCAGTGCATGATTGCCACGTGATCAGTGCATGATCAGTCACGTGATCAGTGCATGATCAGCCACGTGATCAGTGCATGATCAGCCACGTGATCAGTGCATGATAGCCACGTGATCAGTGCATGATCAGTTACGTGAGCAGTGCATGATCAGCCACGTGATCAGTGCATGGTCAGACACGTGAACAGTGTATGATCAGCCACGTGATCAGTGCATGATATCCAAGTGATCAGTGCATGATCAATCACGTGATCAGTGTATGATCAGCCACGTGAACAGTGCATGCTCAGTCACGTGATCAGGGCCTGCTGAGCTGCGTGATTACTGTCTGCTCATCTGCTTGACAATTGCCAGCTGAGCTGCACGATTCCTGCCTGTCATCTGCTTGACAATTGCCAGCTGTGCTGCGTAATTCCTGCCTGCTCAGCTGCTTGATTATTGCCAGCTGAGCAGCATGATTCCTCACAGCTGAGTTCCATGATTATTGCCTGCTGACTGTTTGATTCGTGCCTACTCAGCTCTTTGTTTATTGCCTCCAGAGGCACATGATCAGTGTATGATAGCAAACATGATCAGCGCATGATCAGTCACATGATCAGCGCCATTAAGTCACGTGATCACTACATGATAGTCATGTGATCAGTCCATGCTCAGTCACGGTATCAGTGCATGATCAGCCACGTGATCAGTGCATGATCTGTCACATGATTAGTGTATGATCATCCACGTGATCAGTGCATGGGCAGTCATGTGATCAGTGCATGATTAGACGTGATCAGTGCATGATCAGTCTCGTGATCAGTGCATGATCAGCCACGTGATCAGTGCATGATCAGTCACGTGATCAGTGCATGATCAGTCACGTGACCAGTACATGGTAGCTACGTGATCATTGCATGATCAGCCACGTGAGCAGTGCATGATAGCCACGTGATCAGTGCATGATCAGTCACGTGATCAGTGCATGATCAGTCACGTGATCAGTGCATGATCAGCCACGTGATCAGTGCATGATCAGTCATGTAGTCAGTGCATGATAGCCCGTGATCAGTGCATGATCAGTCCCGTGATCAGTGCATGATCAGCCACGTGATCAGTGCATGATAGCCACGTGATCAGTGCATGATCAGTCACGTGATCAGTGCATGATCAGCCACGTGATCAGTGCATGACAGTCACGTGATCAGTGCATGATCAGTCACGTGATCAGTGCATGATAGCCACGTGATCAGTGCATGATCAGTCACGTGATCAGTGTGTGATCAGCCACGTGATCAGTGCATGATCAGTCACGTGATCAGGGCCTGCTGAGCTGCGTGATTACTGTCTGCTCATCTGCTTGACAATTGCCAGCTGAGCTGCACGATTCCTGCCTGTCATCTCCTTGACAATTGCCACGTGTGCTGCATAATTCCTGCCTGCTCATCTACTTGATTATTGCCAGCTGAGCAGCATGATTTCTCAGAGCTGAGTTCCATGATTATAGCCTGCTGACTGATTCCTGCCTACTCAGCTCTTTGTTCATTGCCTCCAGATGCACATGATCAGTGTATGACACCAAACATGATCAGTGCATGATCAGTCACATGATCAGTGCATGATAAGCCACGTGATCAGTGCATGATCAATTACGTGATCAGTGCATGATCAGTCATGTGACCAGTGCATGGTAGCTGCGTGATCAGTGCATGATCAGCCACGTGATCAGTGCATGATAGCCACGTGATCAGTGCATGATCAGTCACGTGATCAGTGCATGATCAGTCACGTGATCAGTGCATGATCAGCCACGTGATCAGTGCATGATCAGCCACGTGATCAGTGCATGATCAGTTACGTGATCAGTGTATGATCAGCCACGTGATCAGTGCATCAGACACGTGATCAGTGCATGATCAGCCACGTGATCAGTGCATGATATCCACGTGATCAGTGCATGATCAGTCACGTGATCAGTGCATGATCAGCCACGTGAACAGTGCATGCTCAGTCACGTGATCAGGCCTGCTGAGCTGCGTGATTACTGTCTGCTCATCTGCTTGACAATTGCCAGCTGTGCTGTGTAATTCCTGCCTGCTCAGCTGCTTGATTATTGCCAGCTGAGCAGCATGATTCCTCACAGCTGAGTTCCATGATTATTGCCTGCTGACTGTTTGATTCATGCCTACTCAGCTCTTTGTTTATTGCCTCCAGAGGCACATGATCAGTGTATGATAGCAAACATGATCAGCGCATGATCAGTCACATGATCAGCGCCATTAAGTCACGTGATCACTACATGATAGTCATGTGATCAGTCCATGCTCAGTCACGGTATCAGTGCATGATCAGCCACGTGATCAGTGCATGATAGCCACGTGATCAGTGCATGATCAGCCACGTGATCAGTGCATGATCAGCCACGTGATCAGTGCATGATTGCCACGTGATCAGTGCATGATCAGTCACGTGATCAGTGCATGATCAGCCACGTGATCAGTGCATGATCAGCCACGTGATCAGTGCATGATAGCCACGTGATCAGTGCATGATCAGCCACGTGATCAGTGCATGATCAGCCACGTGATCAGTGCATGATCAGTCACGTGATCAGTGCATGATCAGTCACGTGACCAGTGCATGGTAGCTGCGTGATCAGTGCATGATCAGCCACGTGATCAGTGCATGATAGCCACGTGATCAGTGCATGATCAGTCACGTGATCAGTGCATGATCAGCCACGTGATCAGTGCATGATCAGCCACGTGATCAGTGCATGATAGCTGCGTGATCAGTGCATGATCAGCCACGTGATCAGTGCATGATAGCCACGTGATCAGTGCATGATCAGCCACGTGATCAGTGCATGATCAGTTACGTGATCAGTGCATGATCAGTCACGTGATCAGTGCATGATAGCCACGTGATCAGTGCATGATCAGCCACGTGATCAGTGCATGATAGCCACGTGATCAGTGCATGATAGCCACGTGATCAGTGCATGATCAGTCACGTGATCAGTGCATGATCAGCCACGTGATCAGTGCATGATCAGTCACGTGATCAGTGCATGATCAGTCACGTGATCAGTGCATGATAGCCACGTGATCAGTGCATGATCAGCCACGTGATCAGTGCATGATAGCCACGTGATCAGTGCATGATCAGTCACGTGATCAGTGCATGATCAGCCACGTGATCAGTGCATGATCAGTCACGTGACCAGTACATGGTTGCTACGTGATCAGTGCATGATCAGCCACGTGAGCAGTGCATGATAGCCACGTGATCAGTGCATGATCAGTCACGTGATCAGTGCATGATCAGTCACGTGATCAGTGCATGATCACGTGATCAGTGCATGATCAGTCACGTGACCAGTATATGGTAGCTACGTGATCATTGCATGATCAGCCACGTGAGCAGTGCATGATAGCCACGTGATCAGTGCATGATCAGTCACGTGATCAGTGTATGATCAGCCACGTGATCAGTGCATGAGTGCCACGTGATCAGTGCATGATCAGTCACGTGACAGTGTGTGATCAGCCACGTGATCAGTGCATGATCAGCCACGTGATCAGTGCATGATAGCCACGTGATCAGTGCATGATCAGTTACGTGATCAGTGTATGATCAGCCACGTGATCAGTGCATGATCAGCCACGTGATCAGTGCATGATCAGCCACGTGATCAGTGCATGATCAGTCACGTGATCAGTGCATGATCAGTCACGTGATCAGTGCATGATCAGCCACGTGATCAGTGCATGATCAGTCACGTGATCAGTGCATGGTAGCTACGTGATCATTGCATGATCAGCCACGTGATCAGTGCATGATAGCCACGTGATCAGTGCATGATCAGTCACATGATCAGTGTATGATCATCCACGTGATCAGTGCATGATCAGTCACGTGATCAGTGCATGATCAGACGTGATCAGTGCATGATCAGTCACGTGATCAGTGCATGATCAGCCACGTGATCAGTGCATGATAGCCACGTGATCAGTGCATGATAGCCAGTGATCAGTGCATGATCAGTCACGTGATCAGTGCATGATCAGCCACGTGATCAGTGCATGATAGCCACTGATCAGTGCATGATCAGTCACGTGATCAGTGCATGATCAGTCACGTGATCAGTGCATGATCAGTCACGTGATCAGTGCATGATAGCCACGTGATCAGTGCATGATCAGTCACGTGATCAGTGCATGATCAGCCACGTGATCAGTGCATGATCAGTCACGTGATCAGTGCATGATCAGACGTGATCAGTGCATGATCAGTCACGTGATCAGTGCATGATCAGCCACGTGATCAGTGCATGATCAATTACGTGATCAGTGCATGATCAGTCACGTGACCAGTACATGGTAGCTACGTGATCATTGCATGATCAGCCACGTGAGCAGTGCATGATAGCCACGTGATCAGTGCATGATCAGTCACGTGATCAGTGCATGATCAGTCACGTGATCAGTGCATGATCATTTACGTGATCAGTGCATGATCAGTCACGTGATCAGTGCATGGTAGCTACGTGATCATTGCATGATCAGCCACGTGATCAGTGCATGATAGCCACGTGATCAGTGCATGATCAGTTACGTGATCAGTGCATGATCAGCCACGTGATCAGTGCATGAGTGCCACGTGATCAGTGCATGATCAGTCACGTGACAGTGCATGATCAGCCACGTGATCAGTGCATGATCAGCCACGTGATCAGTGCATGATAGCCACGTGATCAGTGCATGATCAGTCACGTGATCAGTGCATGATCAGCCACGTGATCAGTGCATGATCAGACACGTGATCAGTGCATGATCAGCCACGTGATCAGTGCATGATCAGTCACGTGATCAGTGCATGATCAGTCACGTGATCAGTGCATGATCAGCCACGTGATCAGTGCATGATCAGTCACGTGATCAGTGCATGGGAGCTACGTGATCAGTGCATGATCAGCCACGTGATCAGTGCATGATAGCCACGTGATCAGTGCATGATCAGTCACGTGATCAGTGCATGATCATCCACGTGATCAGTGCATGATCAGTCACGTGATCAGTGCATGATCAGACGTGATCAGTGCATGATCAGTCACGTGATCAGTGCATGATCAGCCACGTGATCAGTGCATGATAGCCACGTGATCAGTGCATGATAGCCAGTGATCAGTGCATGATCAGTCACGTGATCAGTGTATGATCAGCCACGTGATCAGTGCATGATTGCCACGTGATCAGTGCATGATCAGTCACGTGATCAGTGCATGATCAGCCACGTGATCAGTGCATGATCAGCCACGTGATCAGTGCATGATAGCCACGTGATCAGTGCATGATCAGTTACGTGAGCAGTGTATGATCAGCCACGTGATCAGTGCATGGTCAGACACGTGAACAGTGTATGATCAGCCACGTGATCAGTGCATGATATCCAAGTGATCAGTGCATGATCAATCACGTGATCAGTGTATGATCAGCCACGTGAACAGTGCATGCTCAGTCACGTGATCAGGGCCTGCTGAGCTGCGTGATTACTGTCTGCTCATCTGCTTGACAATTGCCAGCTGAGCTGCACGATTCCTGCCTGTCATCTGCTTGACAATTGCCAGCTGTGCTGCGTAATTCCTGCCTGCTCAGCTGCTTGATTATTGCCAGCTGAGCAGCATGATTCCTCACAGCTGAGTTCCATGATTATTGCCTGCTGACTGTTTGATTCGTGCCTACTCAGCTCTTTGTTTATTGCCTCCAGAGGCACATGATCAGTGTATGATAGCAAACATGATCAGCGCATGATCAGTCACATGATCAGCGCCATTAAGTCACGTGATCACTACATGATAGTCATGTGATCAGTCCATGCTCAGTCACGGTATCAGTGCATGATCAGCCACGTGATCAGTGCATGATCTGTCACATGATTAGTGTATGATCATCCACGTGATCAGTGCATGGGCAGTCATGTGATCAGTGCATGATTAGACGTGATCAGTGCATGATCAGTCTCGTGATCAGTGCATGATCAGCCACGTGATCAGTGCATGATCAGTCACGTGATCAGTGCATGATCAGTCACGTGACCAGTACATGGTAGCTACGTGATCATTGCATGATCAGCCACGTGAGCAGTGCATGATAGCCACGTGATCAGTGCATGATCAGTCACGTGATCAGTGCATGATCAGTCACGTGATCAGTGCATGATCAGTTACGTGATCAGTGCATGATCAGTCACGTGATCAGTGCATGATAGCCACGTGATCAGTGCATGATCAGCCACGTGATCAGTGCATGATAGCCACGTGATCAGTGCATGATCAGTCACGTGATCAGTGCATGATCAGCCACGTGATCAGTGCATGATAGCCACGTGATCAGTGCATGATCAGTCACGTGATCAGTGTGTGATCAGCCACGTGATCAGTGCATGATCAGCCACGTGATCAGTGCATGATAGCCACGTGATCAGTGCATGATCAGTTACGTGATCAGTGCATGATCAGCCACGTGATCAGTGCATGATCAGCCACGTGATCAGTGCATGATCAGCCACGTGATCAGTGCATGATAGCCACGTGATCAGTGCATGATCAGTCACGTGATCAGTGCATGATCAGTCACGTGATCAGTGCATGATCAATTACGTGATCAGTGCATGATCAGTCACGTGACCAGTACATGGTAGCTACGTGATCATTGCATGATCAGCCACGTGAGCAGTGCATGATAGCCACGTGATCAGTGCATGATCAGTGACATGATCAGTGCATGATCATCCACGTGATCAGTGCATGATCAGTCACGTGATCAGTGCATGATCAGACGTGATCAGTGCATGATCAGTCACGTGATCAGTGCATGATCAGCCACGTGATCAGTGCATGATAGCCACGTGATCAGTGCATGATAGCCAGTGATCAGTGCATGATCAGCCACGTGATCAGTGCATGATAGCCACGTGATCAGTGCATGATCAGTTACGTGAGCAGTGTATGATCAGCCACGTGATCAGTGCATGGTCAGACACGTGAACAGTGTATGATCAGCCACGTGATCAGTGCATGATATCCAAGTGATCAGTGCATGATCAATCACGTGATCAGTGTATGATCAGCCACGTGAACAGTGCATGCTCAGTCACGTGATCAGGGCCTGCTGAGCTGCGTGATTACTGTCTGCTCATCTGCTTGACAATTGCCAGCTGAGCTGCACGATTCCTGCCTGTCATCTGCTTGACAATTGCCAGCTGTGCTGCGTAATTCCTGCCTGCTCAGCTGCTTGATTATTGCCAGCTGAGCAGCATGATTCCTCACAGCTGAGTTCCATGATTATTGCCTGCTGACTGTTTGATTCGTGCCTACTCAGCTCTTTGTTTATTGCCTCCAGAGGCACATGATCAGTGTATGATAGCAAACATGATCAGCGCATGATCAGTCACATGATCAGCGCCATTAAGTCACGTGATCACTACATGATAGTCATGTGATCAGTCCATGCTCAGTCACGGTATCAGTGCATGATCAGCCACGTGATCAGTGCATGATCTGTCACATGATTAGTGTATGATCATCCACGTGATCAGTGCATGGGCAGTCATGTGATCAGTGCATGATTAGACGTGATCAGTGCATGATCAGTCACGTGATCAGTGCATGATCAGCCACGTGATCAGTGCATGATCAGTCACGTGATCAGTGCATGATCAGTCACGTGACCAGTACATGGTAGCTACGTGATCATTGCATGATCAGCCACGTGAGCAGTGCATGATAGCCACGTGATCAGTGCATGATCAGTCACGTGATCAGTGCATGATCAGTCACGTGATCAGTGCATGATCAGTCACGTGATCAGTGCATGATCAGCCACGTGATCAGTGCATGTGAGTCATGTATCAGTGCATGATAGCACGTGATCAGTGCATGATCAGTCCGTGATCAGTGCATGATCAGCCACGTGATCAGTGCATGATAGCCACGTGATCAGTGCATGATCAGTCACGTGATCAGTGCATGATAGCCACGTGATCAGTGCATGACAGTCACGTGATCAGTGCATGATCAGTCACGTGATCAGTGCATGATAGCCACGTGATCAGTGCATGATCAGTCACGTGATCAGTGTGTGATCAGCCACGTGATCAGTGCATGATCAGTCACGTGATCAGGGCCTGCTGAGCTGCGTGATTACTGTCTGCTCATCTGCTTGACAATTGCCAGCTGAGCTGCACGATTCCTGACTGTCATCTGCTTGACAATTGCCACGTGTGCTGCATAATTCCTGCCTGCTCATCTACTTGATTATTGCCAGCTGAGCAGCATGATTTCTCAGAGCTGAGTTCCATGATTATAGCCTGCTGACTGATTCCTGCCTACTCAGCTCTTTGTTCATTGCCTCCAGATGCACATGATCAGTGTATGACACCAAACATGATCAGTGCATGATCAGTCACATGATCAGTGCATGATAAGCCACGTGATCAGTGCATGATCAATTACGTGATCAGTGCATGATCAGTCACGTGACCAGTGCATGGTAGCCACGTGATCAGTGCATGATCAGCCACGTGATCAGTGCATGATAGCCACGTGATCAGTGCATGATCAGTCACGTGATCAGTGCATGATCAGCCACGTGATCAGTGCATGATCAGCCACGTGATCAGTGCATGATCAGTTACGTGAGCAGTGTATGATCAGCCACATGATCAGTGCATGGTCAGACACATGAACAGTGTATGATCAGCCACGTGATCAGTGCATGATATCCAAGTGATCAGTGCATGATCAATCACGTGATCAGTGTCTGAGCAGCCACGTGAACAGTGCATGCTCAGTCACGTGATCAGGGCCTGCTGAGCTGCGTGATTACTGTCTGCTCATATGCTTGACAATTTCCAGCTGAGCTGCACGATTCCTGCCTGTCATCTGCTTGACAATTGCCAGCTGTGCTGTGTAATTCCTGCCTGCTCAGCTGCTTGATTATTGCCAGCTGAGCAGCATGATTCCTCACAGCTGAGTTCCATGATTATTGCCTGCTGACTGTTTGATTCGTGCCTACTCAGCTCTTTGTTTATTGCCTCCAGAGGCACATGATCAGTGTATGATAGCAAACATGATCAGCGCATGATCAGTCACATGATCAGCGCCATTAAGTCACGTGATCACTACATGATAGTCATGTGATCAGTCCATGCTCAGTCACGGTATCAGTGCATGATCAGCCACGTGATCAGTGCATGATAGCCACGTGATCAGTGCATGATCAGCCACGTGATCAGTGCATGATCAGCCACGTGATCAGTGCATGATAGCTACGTGATCAGTGCATGATCAGTCACGTGATCAGTGCATGATCAGTCACGTGATCAGTGCATGATCAGCCACGTGATCAGTGCATGATAGCCACGTGATCAGTGCATGATCAGCCACGTGATCAGTGCATGATCAGCCACGTGATCAGTGCATGATCAGTCACGTGATCAGTGCATGATCAGTCACGTGACCAGTGCATGGTAGCTGCGTGATCAGTGCATGATCAGCCACGTGATCAGTGCATGATAGCCACGTGATCAGTGCATGATCAGTCACGTGATCAGTGCATGATCAGCCACGTGATCAGTGCATGATCAGTACGTGATCAGTGCATGATAGCCACGTGATCAGTGCATGATCAGCCACGTGATCAGTGCATGATAGCCACGTGATCAGTGCATGATCAGCCACGTGATCAGTGCATGATCAGCCACGTGATCAGTGCATGATCAATTACGTGATCAGTGCATGATCAGTCACGTGACCAGTACATGGTAGCTACGTGATCATTGCATGATCAGCCACGTGATCAGTGCATGATAGCCACGTGATCAGTGCATGATCAGTCACGTGATCAGTGCATGATCAGTCACGTGATCAGTGCATGATCATTTACGTGATCAGTGCATGATCAGTCACGTGACCAGTGCATGGTAGCCACGTGATCATTGCATGATCAGCCACGTGATCAGTGCATGATAGCCACGTGATCAGTGCATGATCAGTCACGTGATCAGTGTATGATCAGCCACGTGATCAGTGCATGATGCCACGTGATCAGTGCATGATCAGTCACGTGACAGTGTGTGATCAGCCACGTGATCAGTGCATGATCAGCCACGTGATCAGTGCATGATAGCCACGTGATCAGTGCATGATCAGTTACGTGATCAGTGCATGATCAGCCACGTGATCAGTGCATGATCAGACACGTGATCAGTGCATGATCAGCCACGTGATCAGTGCATGATCAGTCACGTGATCAGTGCATGATCAGTCACGTGATCAGTGCATGATCAGCCACGTGATCAGTGCATGATCAGTCACGTGATCAGTGCATGGTAGCTACGTGATCAGTGCATGATCAGCCACGTGATCAGTGCATGATAGCCACGTGATCAGTGCATGATCAGTGACATGATCAGTGCATCATCCACGTGATCAGTGCATGATCAGTCACGTGATCAGTGCATGATACAGACGTGATCAGTGCATGATCAGTCACGTGATCAGTGCATGATCAGCCACGTGATCAGTGCATGATAGCCACGTGATCAGTGCATGATAGCCAGTGATCAGTGCATGATCAGTCACGTGATCAGTGCATGATCAGCCACGTGATCAGTGCATGATAGCCACGTGATCAGTGCATGATCAGTCACGTGATCAGTGCATGATCAGTCACGTGATCAGTGCATGATCAGTCACGTGATCAGTGCATGATAGCCACGTGATCAGTGCATGATCAGTCACGTGATCAGTGCATGATCAGCCACGTGATCAGTGCATGATCAGTCACGTGATCAGTGTATGATCAGCCACGTGATCAGTGCATGAGTGCCACGTGATCAGTGCATGATAGTCACGTGACAGTGTGTGATCAGCCACGTGAACAGTGCATGTCAGCCACGTGATCAGTGCATGATAGCCACGTGATCAGTGCATGATCAGTTACGTGAGCAGTGTATGATCAGCCACGTGATCAGTGCATGGTCAGACACGTGAACAGTGTATGATCAGCCACGTGATCAGTGCATGATATCCAAGTGATCAGTGCATGATCAATCACGTGATCAGTGTATGATCAGCCACGTGAACAGTGCATGCTCAGTCACGTGATCAGGGCCTGCTGAGCTGCGTGATTACTGTCTGCTCATCTGCTTGACAATTGCCAGCTGAGCTGCACGATTCCTGCCTGTCATCTGCTTGACAATTGCCAGCTGTGCTGCGTAATTCCTGCCTGCTCAGCTGCTTGATTATTGCCAGCTGAGCAGCATGATTCCTCACAGCTGAGTTCCATGATTATTGCCTGCTGACTGTTTGATTCGTGCCTACTCAGCTCTTTGTTTATTGCCTCCAGAGGCACATGATCAGTGTATGATAGCAAACATGATCAGCGCATGATCAGTCACATGATCAGCGCCATTAAGTCACGTGATCACTACATGATAGTCATGTGATCAGTCCATGCTCAGTCACGGTATCAGTGCATGATCAGCCACGTGATCAGTGCATGATCTGTCACATGATTAGTGTATGATCATCCACGTGATCAGTGCATGGGCAGTCATGTGATCAGTGCATGATTAGACGTGATCAGTGCATGATCAGTCTCGTGATCAGTGCATGATCAGCCACGTGATCAGTGCATGATCAGTCACGTGATCAGTGCATGATCAGTCACGTGACCAGTACATGGTAGCTACGTGATCATTGCATGATCAGCCACGTGATCAGTGCATGATCAGCCACGTGATCAGTGCATGATCAGTCACGTGATCAGTGCATGATCAGCCACGTGATCAGTGCATGTAGAGTCATGATCAGTGCATGATAGCACGTGATCAGTGCATGATCAGTCCCGTGATCAGTGCATGATCAGCCACGTGATCAGTGCATGATAGCCACGTGATCAGTGCATGATCAGTCACGTGATCAGTGCATGATAGCCACGTGATCAGTGCATGATCAGCCACGTGATCAGTGCATGATCAGTCACGTGATCAGTGCATGATAGCCACGTGATCAGTGCATGATCAGTCACGTGATCAGTGTGTGATCAGCCACGTGAACAGTGCATGCTCAGTCACGTGATCAGGGCCTGCTGAGCTGCGTGATTACTGTCTGCTCATCTGCTTGACAATTGCCAGCTGAGCTGCACGATTCCTGACTGTCATCTCCTTGACAATTGCCACGTGTGCTGCATAATTCCTGCCTGCTCATCTACTTGATTATTGCCAGCTGAGCAGCATGATTTCTCAGAGCTGAGTTCCATGATTATAGCCTGCTGACTGATTCCTGCCTACTCAGCTCTTTGTTCATTGCCTCCAGATGCACATGATCAGTGTGACACCAAACATGATCAGTGCATGATCAGTCACATGATCAGTGCATGATAAGCCACGTGATCAGTGCATGATCAATTACGTGATCAGTGCATGATCAGTCACGTGACCAGTGCATGGTAGCTGCGTGATCAGTGCATGATCAGCCACGTGATCAGTGCATGATAGCCACGTGATCAGTGCATGATCAGTCACGTGATCAGTGCATGATCAGTCACGTGATCAGTGCATGATCAGCCACGTGATCAGTGCATGATCAGCCACGTGATCAGTGCATGATCAGTTACGTGAGCAGTGTATGATCAGCCACGTGATCAGTGCATGGTCAGACACGTGAACAGTGTATGATCAGCCACGTGATCAGTGCATGATATCCAAGTGATCAGTGCATGATCAATCACGTGATCAGTGTATGATCAGCCACGTGAACAGTGCATGCTCAGTCACGTGATCAGGGCCTGCTGAGCTGCGTGATTACTGTCTGCTCATCTGCTTGACAATTGCCAGCTGAGCTGCACGATTCCTGCCTGTCATCTGCTTGACAATTGCCAGCTGTGCTGCGTAATTCCTGCCTGCTCAGCTGCTTGATTATTGCCAGCTGAGCAGCATGATTCCTCACAGCTGAGTTCCATGATTATTGCCTGCTGACTGTTTGATTCGTGCCTACTCAGCTCTTTGTTTATTGCCTCCAGAGGCACATGATCAGTGTATGATAGCAAACATGATCAGCGCATGATCAGTCACATGATCAGCGCCATTAAGTCACGTGATCACTACATGATAGTCATGTGATCAGTCCATGCTCAGTCACGGTATCAGTGCATGATCAGCCACGTGATCAGTGCATGATCTGTCACATGATTAGTGTATGATCATCCACGTGATCAGTGCATGGGCAGTCATGTGATCAGTGCATGATTAGACGTGATCAGTGCATGATCAGTCTCGTGATCAGTGCATGATCAGCCACGTGATCAGTGCATGATCAGTCACCTGATCAGTGCATGATCAGTCACGTGACCAGTACATGGTAGCTACGTGATCATTGCATGATCAGCCACGTGAGCAGTGCATGATAGCCACGTGATCAGTGCATGATCAGTCACGTGATCAGTGCATGATCAGTCACGTGATCAGTGCATGATCAGCCACGTGATCAGTGCATGATCAGTCACGTGACCAGTGCATGATAGCTACGTGATCAGTGCATGATCAGCCACGTGATCAGTGCATGATAGCCACGTGATCAGTGCATGATCAGTCACGTGATCAGTGCATGATCAGCCACGTGATCAGTGCATGAGTGCCACGTGATCAGTGCATGATCAGTCACGTGACAGGTGTGTGATCAGCCACGTGATCAGTGCATGATCAGCCACGTGATCAGTGCATGATAGCACGTGATCAGTGCATGATCAGTCACGTGATCAGTGCATGATCAGCCACGTGATCAGTGCATGATCAGTCACGTGATCAGTGCATGATCAGCCACGTGATCAGTGCATGATCAGTCACGTGATCAGTGCATGATCAGTCACGTGATCAGTGCATGATCAATTACGTGATCAGTGCATGATCAGTCACGTGATCAGTGCATGGTAGCTACGTGATCATTGCATGATCAGCCACGTGATCAGTGCATGATAGCCACGTGATCAGTGCATGATCAGTCACATGATCAGTGCATGATCATCCACGTGATCAGTGCATGATCAGTCACGTGATCAGTGCATGATCAGACGTGATCAGTGCATGATCAGTCACGTGATCAGTGCATGATCAGCCACGTGATCAGTGCATGATAGCCACGTGATGTGCATGATAGCCAGTGATCAGTGCATGATCAGTCACGTGATCAGTGTATGATCAGCCACGTGATCAGTGCATGATTGCCACGTGATCAGTGCATGATCAGTCACGTGATCAGTGCATGATCAGCCACGTGATCAGTGCATGATCAGCCACGTGATCAGTGCATGATAGCCACGTGATCAGTGCATGATCAGTTACGTGAGCAGTGTATGATCAGCCACGTGATCAGTGCATGGTCAGACACGTGAACAGTGTATGATCAGCCACGTGATCAGTGCATGATATCCAAGTGATCAGTGCATGATCAATCACGTGATCAGTGTATGATCAGCCACGTGAACAGTGCATGCTCAGTCACGTGATCAGGGCCTGCTGAGCTGCGTGATTACTGTCTGCTCATCTGCTTGACAATTGCCAGCTGAGCTGCACGATTCCTGCCTGTCATCTGCTTGACAATTGCCAGCTGTGCTGCGTAATTCCTGCCTGCTCAGCTGCTTGATTATTGCCAGCTGAGCAGCATGATTCCTCACAGCTGAGTTCCATGATTATTGCCTGCTGACTGTTTGATTCGTGCCTACTCAGCTCTTTGTTTATTGCCTCCAGAGGCACATGATCAGTGTATGATAGCAAACATGATCAGCGCATGATCAGTCACATGATCAGCGCCATTAAGTCACGTGATCACTACATGATAGTCATGTGATCAGTCCATGCTCAGTCACGGTATCAGTGCATGATCAGCCACGTGATCAGTGCATGATCTGTCACATGATTAGTGTATGATCATCCACGTGATCAGTGCATGGGCAGTCATGTGATCAGTGCATGATTAGACGTGATCAGTGCATGATCAGTCACGTGATCAGTGCATGATCAGCCACGTGATCAGTGCATGATCAGTCACGTGATCAGTGCATGATCAGTCACGTGACCAGTACATGGTAGCTACGTGATCATTGCATGATCAGCCACGTGAGCAGTGCATGATAGCCACGTGATCAGTGCATGATCAGTCACGTGATCAGTGCATGATCAGTCACGTGATCAGTGCATGATCAGCCACGTGATCAGTGCATGATCAGTCATGTATCAGTGCATGATAGCCCGTGATCAGTGCATGATCAGTCCCGTGATCAGTGCATGATCAGCCACGTGATCAGTGCATGATAGCCACGTGATCAGTGCATGATCAGTCACGTGATCAGTGCATGATAGCCACGTGATCAGTGCATGACAGTCACGTGATCAGTGCATGATCAGTCACGTGATCAGTGCATGATAGCCACGTGATCAGTGCATGATCAGTCACGTGATCAGTGTATGATCAGCCACGTGAACAGTGCATGCTCAGTCACGTGATCAGGGCCTGCTGAGCTGCGTGATTACTGTCTGCTCATCTGCTTGACAATTGCCAGCTGAGCTGCACGATTCCTGCCTGTCATCTGCTTGACAATTGCCACGTGTGCTGCATAATTCCTGCCTGCTCATCTACTTGATTATTGCCAGCTGAGCAGCATGATTTCTCAGAGCTGAGTTCCATGATTATAGCCTGCTGACTGATTCCTGCCTACTCAGCTCTTTGTTCATTGCCTCCAGATGCACATGATCAGTGTATGACACCAAACATGATCAGCACATGATCAGTCACATGATCAGTGCATGATAAGCCACGTGATCAGTGCATGATCAATTACGTGATCAGTGCATGATCAGTCACGTGACCAGTGCATGGTAGCTACGTGATCAGTGCATGATCAGCCACGTGATCAGTGCATGATAGCCACGTGATCAGTGCATGATCAGTCACGTGATCAGTGCATGATCAGTCACGTGATCAGTGCATGATCAGCCACGTGATCAGTGCATGATCAGCCACGTGATCAGTGCATGATCAGTTACGTGATCAGTGTATGATCAGCCACGTGATCAGTGCATGGTCAGACACGTGATCAGTGCATGATCAGCCACGTGATCAGTGCATGATAGCCACGTGATCAGTGCATGATCAGTCACGTGATCAGTGTATGATCAGCCACGTGAACAGTGCATGCTCAGTCACGTGATCAGGGCCTGCTGAGCTGCGTGATTACTGTCTGCTCATCTGCTTGACAATTGCCAGCTGTGCTGTGTAATTCCTGCCTGCTCAGCTGCTTGATTATTGCCAGCTGAGCAGCATGATTCCTCACAGCTGAGTTCCATGATTATTGCCTGCTGACTGTTTGATTCATGCCTACTCAGCTCTTTGTTTATTGCCTCCAGAGGCACATGATCAGTGTATGATAGCAAACATGATCAGTGCATGATCAGTCACATGATCAGCGCCATTAAGTCACGTGATCACTACATGATAGTCATGTGATCAGTCCATGCTCAGTCACGGTATCAGTGCATGATCAGCCACGTGATCAGTGCATGATCAGCCACGTGATCAGTGCATGATCAGCCACGTGATCAGTGCATGATCAGCCACGTGATCAGTGCATGATAGCCACGTGATCAGTGCATGATCAGTCACGTGATCAGTGCATGATCAGTCACGTGATCAGTGCATGATCAGCCACGTGATCAGTGCATGATAGCCACGTGATCAGTGCATGATCAGCCACGTGATCAGTGCATGATCAGCCACGTGATCAGTGCATGATCAGTCACGTGATCAGTGCATGATCAGTCACGTGATCAGTGCATGGTAGCTGCGTGATCAGTGCATGATCAGCCACGTGATCAGTGCATGATAGCCACGTGATCAGTGCATGATCAGTCACGTGATCAGTGCATGATCAGCCACGTGATCAGTGCATGATCAGCCACGTGATCAGTGCATGATAGCACGTGATCAGTGCATGATCAGCCACGTGATCAGTGCATGATAGCCACGTGATCAGTGCATGATCAGCCACGTGATCAGTGCATGATCAATTACGTGATCAGTGCATGATCAGTCACGTGATCAGTGCATGATAGCTACGTGATCAGTGCATGATCAGCCACGTGATCAGTGCATGATAGCCACGTGATCAGTGCATGATAGCCACGTGATCAGTGCATGATCAGCACGTGATCAGTGCATGATCAGCCACGTGATCAGTGCATGATCAATCACGTGATCAGTGCATGATCAGTCACGTGATCAGTGCATGGTAGCCACGTGATCAGTGCATGATCAGCCACGTGATCAGTGCATGATAGCCACGTGATCAGTGCATGATCAGTCACGTGATCAGTGCATGATCAGCCACGTGATCAGTGCATGATCAGTCACGTGACCAGTACATGGTTGCTACGTGATCAGTGCATGATCAGCCACGTGATCAGTGCATGATAGCCACGTGATCAGTGCATGATCAGTCACGTGATCAGTGCATGATCAGTCACGTGATCAGTGCATGATCATTTACGTGATCAGTGCATGATCAGTCACGTGACCAGTATATGGTAGCTACGTGATCATTGCATGATCAGCCACGTGAGCAGTGCATGATAGCCACGTGATCAGTGCATGATCAGTTACGTGATCAGTGTATGATCAGCCACGTGATCAGTGCATGAGTGCCACGTGATCAGTGCATGATCAGTCACGTGACAGGTGTGATGAGCCACGTGATCAGTGCATGATCAGCCACGTGATCAGTGCATGATAGCCACGTGATCAGTGCATGATCAGTTACGTGATCAGTGTATGATCAGCCACGTGATCAGTGCATGATCAGACACGTGATCAGTGCATGATCAGCCACGTGATCAGTGCATGATCAGTCACGTGATCAGTGCATGATCAGTCACGTGATCAGTGCATGATCAGCCACGTGATCAGTGCATGATCAGTCACGTGATCAGCATGGTAGCTACGTGATCATTGCATGATCAGCCACGTGATCAGTGCATGATAGCCACGTGATCAGTGCATGATCAGTCACGTGATCAGTGCATGATCATCCACGTGATCAGTGCATGATCAGTCACGTGATCAGTGCATGATACAGACGTGATCAGTGCATGATCAGTCACGTGATCAGTGCATGATCAGCCACGTGATCAGTGCATGATAGCCACGTGATCAGTGCATGATAGCCAGTGATCAGTGCATGATCAGTCACGTGATCAGTGCATGATCAGCCACGTGATCAGTGCATGATAGCCACTGATCAGTGCATGATCAGTCACGTGATCAGTGCATGATCAGTCACGTGATCAGTGCATGATCAGTCACGTGATCAGTGCATGATAGCCACGTGATCAGTGCATGATCAGTCACGTGATCAGTGCATGATCAGCCACGTGATCAGTGCATGATCAGTCACGTGATCAGTGCATGATCAGACGTGATCAGTGCATGATCAGTCACGTGATCAGTGCATGATCAGCCACGTGATCAGTGCATGATCAATCACGTGATCAGTGCATGATCAGTCACGTGACCAGTACATGGTAGCTACGTGATCATTGCATGATCAGCCACGTGATCAGTGCATGATAGCCACGTGATCAGTGCATGATCAGTCACGTGATCAGTGCATGATCAGTCACGTGATCAGTGCATGATCAGTACGTGATCAGTGCATGATCAGTCACGTGATCAGTATATGGTAGCTACGTGATCAGTGCATGATCAGCCACGTGATCAGTGCATGATAGCCACGTGATCAGTGCATGATCAGTCACGTGATCAGTGTATGATCAGCCACGTGATCAGTGCATGAGTGCCACGTGATCAGTGCATGATCAGTCACGTGACAGTGTGATCAGCCACGTGATCAGTGCATGATCAGCCACGTGATCAGTGCATGATAGCCACGTGATCAGTGCATGATCAGTCACGTGATCAGTGCATGATCAGCCACGTGATCAGTGCATGATCAGCCACGTGATCAGTGCATGATCAGCCACGTGATCAGTGCATGATCAGTCACGTGATCAGTGCATGATCAGTCACGTGATCAGTGCATGATCAATTACGTGATCAGTGCATGATCAGTCACGTGATCAGTACATGGTAGCTACGTGATCAGTGCATGATCAGCCACGTGATCAGTGCATGATAGCCACGTGATCAGTGCATGATCAGTCACGTGATCAGTGCATGATCATCCACGTGATCAGTGCATGATCAGTCACGTGATCAGTGCATGATCAGACGTGATCAGTGCATGATCAGTCACGTGATCAGTGCATGATCAGCCACGTGATCAGTGCATGATAGCCACGTGATCAGTGCATGACAGCCATGATCAGTGCATGATCAGTCACGTGATCAGTGTATGATCAGCCACGTGATCAGTGCATGATTGCCACGTGATCAGTGCATGATCAGTCACGTGATCAGTGCATGATCAGCCACGTGATCAGTGCATGATCAGCCACGTGATCAGTGCATGATAGCCACGTGATCAGTGCATGATCAGTTACGTGAGCAGTGTATGATCAGCCACGTGATCAGTGCATGGTCAGACACGTGAACAGTGTATGATCAGCCACGTGATCAGTGCATGATATCCAAGTGATCAGTGCATGATCAATCACGTGATCAGTGTATGATCAGCCACGTGAACAGTGCATGCTCAGTCACGTGATCAGGGCCTGCTGAGCTGCGTGATTACTGTCTGCTCATCTGCTTGACAATTGCCAGCTGAGCTGCACGATTCCTGCCTGTCATCTGCTTGACAATTGCCAGCTGTGCTGCGTAATTCCTGCCTGCTCAGCTGCTTGATTATTGCCAGCTGAGCAGCATGATTCCTCACAGCTGAGTTCCATGATTATTGCCTGCTGACTGTTTGATTCGTGCCTACTCAGCTCTTTGTTTATTGCCTCCAGAGGCACATGATCAGTGTATGATAGCAAACATGATCAGCGCATGATCAGTCACATGATCAGCGCCATTAAGTCACGTGATCACTACATGATAGTCATGTGATCAGTCCATGCTCAGTCACGGTATCAGTGCATGATCAGCCACGTGATCAGTGCATGATCTGTCACATGATTAGTGTATGATCATCCACGTGATCAGTGCATGGGCAGTCATGTGATCAGTGCATGATTAGACGTGATCAGTGCATGATCAGTCTCGTGATCAGTGCATGATAGCCACGTGATCAGTGCATGATCAGTCACGTGATCAGTGCATGATCAGTCACGTGACCAGTACATGGTAGCTACGTGATCATTGCATGATCAGCCACGTGAGCAGTGCATGATAGCCACGTGATCAGTGCATGATCAGTCACGTGATCAGTGCATGATCAGTCACGTGATCAGTGCATGATCAGTTACGTGATCAGTGCATGATCAGTCACGTGATCAGTGCATGATAGCCACGTGATCAGTGCATGATCAGCCACGTGATCAGTGCATGATAGCCACGTGATCAGTGCATGATCAGTCACGTGATCAGTGCATGATCAGCCACGTGATCAGTGCATGATAGCCACGTGATCAGTGCATGATCAGTCACGTGATCAGTGTGTGATCAGCCACGTGATCAGTGCATGATCAGCCACGTGATCAGTGCATGATAGCCACGTGATCAGTGCATGATCAGTTCACGTGATCAGTGCATGATCAGCCACGTGATCAGTGCATGATCAGCCACGTGATCAGTGCATGATCAGCCACGTGATCAGTGCATGATAGCCACGTGATCAGTGCATGATCAGTCACGTGATCAGTGCATGATCAGTCACGTGATCAGTGCATGATCAATTACGTGATCAGTGCATGATCAGTCACGTGACCAGTACATGGTAGCTACGTGATCATTGCATGATCAGCCACGTGATCAGTGCATGATAGCCACGTGATCAGTGCATGATCAGTGACATGATCAGTGCATGATCATCCACGTGATCAGTGCATGATCAGTCACGTGATCAGTGCATGATCAGACGTGATCAGTGCATGATCAGTCACGTGATCAGTGCATGATCAGCCACGTGATCAGTGCATGATAGCCAGGTGATCAGTGCATGATAGCCAGTGATCAGTGCATGATCAGCCACGTGATCAGTGCATGATAGCCACGTGATCAGTGCATGATCAGTTACGTGAGCAGTGTATGATCAGCCACGTGATCAGTGCATGGTCAGACACGTGAACAGTGTATGATCAGCCACGTGATCAGTGCATGATATCCAAGTGATCAGTGCATGATCAATCACGTGATCAGTGTATGATCAGCCACGTGAACAGTGCATGCTCAGTCACGTGATCAGGGCCTGCTGAGCTGCGTGATTACTGTCTGCTCATCTGCTTGACAATTGCCAGCTGAGCTGCACGATTCCTGCCTGTCATCTGCTTGACAATTGCCAGCTGTGCTGCGTAATTCCTGCCTGCTCAGCTGCTTGATTATTGCCAGCTGAGCAGCATGATTCCTCACAGCTGAGTTCCATGATTATTGCCTGCTGACTGTTTGATTCGTGCCTACTCAGCTCTTTGTTTATTGCCTCCAGAGGCACATGATCAGTGTATGATAGCAAACATGATCAGCGCATGATCAGTCACATGATCAGCGCCATTAAGTCACGTGATCACTACATGATAGTCATGTGATCAGTCCATGCTCAGTCACGGTATCAGTGCATGATCAGCCACGTGATCAGTGCATGATCTGTCACATGATTAGTGTATGATCATCCACGTGATCAGTGCATGGGCAGTCATGTGATCAGTGCATGATTAGACGTGATCAGTGCATGATCAGTCTCGTGATCAGTGCATGATCAGCCACGTGATCAGTGCATGATCAGTCACGTGATCAGTGCATGATCAGTCACGTGACCAGTACATGGTAGCTACGTGATCATTGCATGATCAGCCACGTGAGCAGTGCATGATAGCCACGTGATCAGTGCATGATCAGCCACGTGATCAGTGCATGATCAGTCACGTGATCAGTGCATGATCAGTCACGTGATCAGTGCATGATCAGCCACGTGATCAGTGCATGATCAGTCATGTATCAGTGCATGATAGCACGTGATCAGTGCATGATCAGTCCGTGATCAGTGCATGATCAGCCACGTGATCAGTGCATGATAGCCACGTGATCAGTGCATGATCAGTCACGTGATCAGTGCATGATCAGCCACGTGATCAGTGCATGAATCACGTGATCAGTGCATGATCAGTCACGTGATCAGTGCATGATAGCCACGTGATCAGTGCATGATCAGTCACGTGATCAGTGTGTGATCAGCCACGTGATCAGTGCATGATCAGTCACGTGATCAGGGCCTGCTGAGCTGCGTGATTACTGTCTGCTCATCTGCTTGACAATTGCCAGCTGAGCTGTACGATTCCTGACTGTCATCTGCTTGACAATTGCCACGTGTGCTGCATAATTCCTGCCTGCTCATCTACTTGATTATTGCCAGCTGAGCAGCATGATTTCTCAGAGCTGAGTTCCATGATTATAGCCTGCTGACTGATTCCTGCCTACTCAGCTCTTTGTTCATTGCCTCCAGATGCACATGATCAGTGTGTGACACCAAACATGATCAGTGCATGATCAGTCACATGATCAGTGCATGATAAGCCACGTGATCAGTGCATGATCAGTTACGTGATCAGTGCATGATCAGTCACGTGATCAGTGCATGATAGCTGCGTGATCAGTGCATGATCAGCCACGTGATCAGTGCATGATAGCCACGTGATCAGTGCATGATCAGTCACGTGATCAGTGCATGATCAGCCACGTGATCAGTGCATGATCAGCCACGTGATCAGTGCATGATCAGTTACGTGAGCAGTGTATGATCAGCCACGTGATCAGTGCATGGTCAGACACGTGAACAGTGTATGATCAGCCACGTGATCAGTGCATGATATCCAAGTGATCAGTGCATGATCAATCACGTGATCAGTGTATGATCAGCCACGTGAACAGTGCATGCTCAGTCACGTGATCAGGGCCTGCTGAGCTGCGTGATTACTGTCTGCTCATCTGCTTGACAATTGCCAGCTGAGCTGCATGATTCCTGCCTGTCATCTGCTTGACAATTGCCAGCTGTGCTGTGTAATTCCTGCCTGCTCAGCTGCTTGATTATTGCCAGCTGAGCAGCATGATTCCTCACAGCTGAGTTCCATGATTATTGCCTGCTGACTGTTTGATTCGTGCCTACTCAGCTCTTTGTTTATTGCCTCCAGAGGCACATGATCAGTGTATGATAGCAAACATGATCAGCGCATGATCAGTCACATGATCAGCGCCATTAAGTCACGTGATCACTACATGATAGTCATGTGATCAGTCCATGCTCAGTCACGGTATCAGTGCATGATCAGCCACGTGATCAGTGCATGATAGCCACGTGATCAGTGCATGATCAGCCACGTGATCAGTGCATGATCAGCCACGTGATCAGTGCATGATAGCCACGTGATCAGTGCATGATCAGTCACGTGATCAGTGCATGATCAGCCACGTGATCAGTGCATGATCAGCCACGTGATCAGTGCATGATAGCCACGTGATCAGTGCATGATCAGCCACGTGATCAGTGCATGATCAGCCACGTGATCAGTGCATGAAGTCACGTGATCAGTGCATGATCAGTCACGTGACCAGTGCATGGTAGCTGCGTGATCAGTGCATGATCAGCCACGTGATCAGTGCATGATAGCCACGTGATCAGTGCATGATCAGTCACGTGATCAGTGCATGATCAGCCACGTGATCAGTGCATGATCAGCCACGTGATCAGTGCATGATAGCCACGTGATCAGTGCATGATCAGCCACGTGATCAGTGCATGATAGCCACGTGATCAGTGCATGATCAGCCACGTGATCAGTGCATGATCAGTCACGTGATCAGTGCATGATCAATTACGTGATCAGTGCATGATCAGTCACGTGACCAGTACATGGTTGCTACGTGATCAGTGCATGATCAGCCACGTGATCAGTGCATGATAGCCACGTGATCAGTGCATGATCAGTCACGTGATCAGTGCATGATCAGTCACGTGATCAGTGCATGATCATTTACGTGATCAGTGCATGATCAGTCACGTGACCAGTATATGGTAGCTACGTGATCATTGCATGATCAGCCACGTGATCAGTGCATGATAGCCACGTGATCAGTGCATGATCAGTCACGTGATCAGTGTATGATCAGCCACGTGATCAGTGCATGAGTGCCACGTGATCAGTGCATGATCAGTCACGTGACAGTGTGTGATCAGCCACGTGATCAGTGCATGATCAGCCACGTGATCAGTGCATGATAGCCACGTGATCAGTGCATGATCAGTTACGTGATCAGTGCATGATCAGCCACGTGATCAGTGCATGATCAGACACGTGATCAGTGCATGATCAGCCACGTGATCAGTGCATGATCAGTCACGTGATCAGTGCATGATCAGTCACGTGATCAGTGCATGATCAGCCACGTGATCAGTGCATGATCAGTCACGTGATCAGTGCATGGTAGCTACGTGATCAGTGCATGATCAGCCACGTGATCAGTGCATGATAGCCACGTGATCAGTGCATGATCAGTCACATGATCAGTGCATGATCATCCACGTGATCAGTGCATGATCAGTCACGTGATCAGTGCATGATCAGACGTGATCAGTGCATGATCAGTCACGTGATCAGTGCATGATCAGCCACGTGATCAGTGCATGATAGCCACGTGATCAGTGCATGATAGCCAGTGATCAGTGCATGATCAGTCACGTGATCAGTGCATGATCAGCCACGTGATCAGTGCATGATAGCCACGTGATCAGTGCATGATCAGTCACGTGATCAGTGCATGATCAGTCACGTGATCAGTGCATGATCAGTCACGTGATCAGTGCATGATAGCCACGTGATCAGTGCATGATCAGTCACGTGATCAGTGCATGATCAGCCACGTGATCAGTGCATGATCAGTCACGTGATCAGTGTATGATCAGCCACGTGATCAGTGCATGAGTGCCACGTGATCAGTGCATGATATGTCACGTGACAGTGTGTGATCAGCCACGTGATCAGTGCATGTCAGCCACGTGATCAGTGCATGATAGCCACGTGATCAGTGCATGATCAGTTACGTGAGCAGTGTATGATCAGCCACGTGATCAGTGCATGGTCAGACACGTGAACAGTGTATGATCAGCCACGTGATCAGTGCATGATATCCAAGTGATCAGTGCATGATCAATCACGTGATCAGTGTATGATCAGCCACGTGAACAGTGCATGCTCAGTCACGTGATCAGGGCCTGCTGAGCTGCGTGATTACTGTCTGCTCATCTGCTTGACAATTGCCAGCTGAGCTGCACGATTCCTGCCTGTCATCTGCTTGACAATTGCCAGCTGTGCTGCGTAATTCCTGCCTGCTCAGCTGCTTGATTATTGCCAGCTGAGCAGCATGATTCCTCACAGCTGAGTTCCATGATTATTGCCTGCTGACTGTTTGATTCGTGCCTACTCAGCTCTTTGTTTATTGCCTCCAGAGGCACATGATCAGTGTATGATAGCAAACATGATCAGCGCATGATCAGTCACATGATCAGCGCCATTAAGTCACGTGATCACTACATGATAGTCATGTGATCAGTCCATGCTCAGTCACGGTATCAGTGCATGATCAGCCACGTGATCAGTGCATGATCTGTCACATGATTAGTGTATGATCATCCACGTGATCAGTGCATGGGCAGTCATGTGATCAGTGCATGATTAGACGTGATCAGTGCATGATCAGTCTCGTGATCAGTGCATGATCAGCCACGTGATCAGTGCATGATCAGTCACGTGATCAGTGCATGATCAGTCACGTGACCAGTACATGGTAGCTACGTGATCATTGCATGATCAGCCACGTGATCAGTGCATGATCAGCCACGTGATCAGTGCATGATCAGTCACGTGATCAGTGCATGATCAGCCACGTGATCAGTGCATGTAGAGTCATGTATCAGTGCATGATAGCACGTGATCAGTGCATGATCAGTCCGTGATCAGTGCATGATCAGCCACGTGATCAGTGCATGATAGCCACGTGATCAGTGCATGATCAGTCACGTGATCAGTGCATGATAGCCACGTGATCAGTGCATGACAGCCACGTGATCAGTGCATGATCAGTCACGTGATCAGTGCATGATAGCCACGTGATCAGTGCATGATCAGTCACGTGATCAGTGTGTGATCAGCCACGTGATCAGTGCATGCTCAGTCACGTGATCAGGGCCTGCTGAGCTGCGTGATTACTGTCTGCTCATCTGCTTGACAATTGCCAGCTGAGCTGCACGATTCCTGACTGTCATCTCCTTGACAATTGCCACGTGTGCTGCATAATTCCTGCCTGCTCATCTACTTGATTATTGCCAGCTGAGCAGCATGATTTCTCAGAGCTGAGTTCCATGATTATAGCCTGCTGACTGATTCGTGCCTACTCAGCTCTTTGTTCATTGCCTCCAGATGCACATGATCAGTGTATGACACCAAACATGATCAGTGCATGATCAGTCACATGATCAGTGCATGATAAGCCACGTGATCAGTGCATGATCAATTACGTGATCAGTGCATGATCAGTCACGTGACCAGTGCATGGTAGCTGCGTGATCAGTGCATGATCAGCCACGTGATCAGTGCATGATAGCCACGTGATCAGTGCATGATCAGTCACGTGATCAGTGCATGATCAGTCACGTGATCAGTGCATGATCAGCCACGTGATCAGTGCATGATCAGCCACGTGATCAGTGCATGATCAGTTACGTGAGCAGTGTATGATCAGCCACGTGATCAGTGCATGGTCAGACACGTGAACAGTGTATGATCAGCCACGTGATCAGTGCATGATATCCAAGTGATCAGTGCATGATCAATCACGTGATCAGTGTATGATCAGCCACGTGAACAGTGCATGCTCAGTCACGTGATCAGGGCCTGCTGAGCTGCGTGATTACTGTCTGCTCATCTGCTTGACAATTGCCAGCTGAGCTGCACGATTCCTGCCTGTCATCTGCTTGACAATTGCCAGCTGTGCTGCGTAATTCCTGCCTGCTCAGCTGCTTGATTATTGCCAGCTGAGCAGCATGATTCCTCACAGCTGAGTTCCATGATTATTGCCTGCTGACTGTTTGATTCGTGCCTACTCAGCTCTTTGTTTATTGCCTCCAGAGGCACATGATCAGTGTATGATAGCAAACATGATCAGCGCATGATCAGTCACATGATCAGCGCCATTAAGTCACGTGATCACTACATGATAGTCATGTGATCAGTCCATGCTCAGTCACGTATCAGTGCATGATCAGCCACGTGATCAGTGCATGATCTGTCACATGATTAGTGTATGATCATCCACGTGATCAGTGCATGGGCAGTCATGTGATCAGTGCATGATTAGACGTGATCAGTGCATGATCAGTCACGTGATCAGTGCATGATCAGCCACGTGATCAGTGCATGATCAGTCACGTGATCAGTGCATGATCAGTCACGTGACCAGTACATGGTAGCTACGTGATCATTGCATGATCAGCCACGTGAGCAGTGCATGATAGCCACGTGATCAGTGCATGATCAGTCACGTGATCAGTGCATGATCAGTCACGTGATCAGTGCATGATCAGTTACGTGATCAGTGCATGATCAGTCACGTGACCAGTGCATGGTAGCCACGTGATCAGTGCATGATCAGCCACGTGATCAGTGCATGATAGCCACGTGATCAGTGCATGATCAGTCACGTGATCAGTGCATGATCAGCCACGTGATCAGTGCATGATGCCACGTGATCAGTGCATGATCAGTCACGTGACAGTGTGTGATCAGCCACGTGATCAGTGCATGATCAGCCACGTGATCAGTGCATGATAGCACGTGATCAGTGCATGATCAGTCACGTGATCAGTGCATGATCAGCCACGTGATCAGTGCATGATCAGTCACGTGATCAGTGCATGATCAGCCACGTGATCAGTGCATGATCAGTCACGTGATCAGTGCATGATCAGTCACGTGATCAGTGCATGATCAATTACGTGATCAGTGCATGATCAGTCACGTGATCAGTGCATGGTAGCTACGTGATCATTGCATGATCAGCCACGTGATCAGTGCATGATAGCCACGTGATCAGTGCATGATCAGTCACGTGATCAGTGCATGATCATCCACGTGATCAGTGCATGATCAGTCACGTGATCAGTGCATGATCAGACGTGATCAGTGCATGATCAGTCACGTGATCAGTGCATGATCAGCCACGTGATCAGTGCATGATAGCCACGTGATCAGTGCATGATAGCCAGTGATCAGTGCATGATCAGTCACGTGATCAGTGTATGATCAGCCACGTGATCAGTGCATGATTGCCACGTGATCAGTGCATGATCAGTCACGTGATCAGTGCATGATCAGCCACGTGATCAGTGCATGATCAGCCACGTGATCAGTGCATGATAGCCACGTGATCAGTGCATGATCAGTTACGTGAGCAGTGTATGATCAGCCACGTGATCAGTGCATGGTCAGACACGTGAACAGTGTATGATCAGCCACGTGATCAGTGCATGATATCCAAGTGATCAGTGCATGATCAATCACGTGATCAGTGTATGATCAGCCACGTGAACAGTGCATGCTCAGTCACGTGATCAGGGCCTGCTGAGCTGCGTGATTACTGTCTGCTCATCTGCTTGACAATTGCCAGCTGAGCTGCACGATTCCTGCCTGTCATCTGCTTGACAATTGCCAGCTGTGCTGCGTAATTCCTGCCTGCTCAGCTGCTTGATTATTGCCAGCTGAGCAGCATGATTCCTCACAGCTGAGTTCCATGATTATTGCCTGCTGACTGTTTGATTCGTGCCTACTCAGCTCTTTGTTTATTGCCTCCAGAGGCACATGATCAGTGTATGATAGCAAACATGATCAGCGCATGATCAGTCACATGATCAGCGCCATTAAGTCACGTGATCACTACATGATAGTCATGTGATCAGTCCATGCTCAGTCACGGTATCAGTGCATGATCAGCCACGTGATCAGTGCATGATCTGTCACATGATTAGTGTATGATCATCCACGTGATCAGTGCATGGGCAGTCATGTGATCAGTGCATGATTAGACGTGATCAGTGCATGATCAGTCTCGTGATCAGTGCATGATCAGCCACGTGATCAGTGCATGATCAGTCACGTGATCAGTGCATGATCAGTCACGTGACCAGTACATGGTAGCTACGTGATCATTGCATGATCAGCCACGTGATCAGTGCATGATAGCCACGTGATCAGTGCATGATCAGTCACGTGATCAGTGCATGATCAGTCACGTGATCAGTGCATGATCAGCCACGTGATCAGTGCATGATCAGTCACGTGATCAGTGCATGGTAGCCACGTGATCAGTGCATGATCAGCCACGTGATCAGTGCATGATAGCCACGTGATCAGTGCATGATCAGTCACGTGATCAGTGCATGATCAGCCACGTGATCAGTGCATGATGCCACGTGATCAGTGCATGATCAGTCACGTGATCAGTGCATGATCAGCCACGTGATCAGTGCATGATCAGCCACGTGATCAGTGCATGATAGCCACGTGATCAGTGCATGATCAGTCACGTGATCAGTGCATGATCAGCCACGTGATCAGTGCATGATCAGTCACGTGATCAGTGCATGATCAGCCACGTGATCAGTGCATGATAGCCACGTGATCAGTGCATGATCAGTCACGTGATCAGTGCATGATCAGCCACGTGATCAGTGCATGATCAGCCACGTGATCAGTGCATGATCAGCCACGTGATCAGTGCATGATAGCCACGTGATCAGTGCATGATCAGTTACGTGAGCAGTGTATGATCAGCCACGTGATCAGTGCATGGTCAGACACGTGAACAGTGTATGATCAGCCACGTGATCAGTGCATGATATCCAAGTGATCAGTGCATGATCAATCACGTGATCAGTGTATGATCAGCCACGTGAACAGTGCATGCTCAGTCACGTGATCAGGGCCTGCTGAGCTGCGTGATTACTGTCTGCTCATCTGCTTGACAATTGCCAGCTGAGCTGCACGATTCCTGCCTGTCATCTGCTTGACAATTGCCAGCTGTGCTGCGTAATTCCTGCCTGCTCAGCTGCTTGATTATTGCCAGCTGAGCAGCATGATTCCTCACAGCTGAGTTCCATGATTATTGCCTGCTGACTGTTTGATTCGTGCCTACTCAGCTCTTTGTTTATTGCCTCCAGAGGCACATGATCAGTGTATGATAGCAAACATGATCAGTGCATGATCAGTCACATGATCAGCGCCATTAAGTCACGTGATCACTACATGATAGTCATGTGATCAGTCCATGCTCAGTCACGGTATCAGTGCATGATCAGCCACGTGATCAGTGCATGATCTGTCACATGATTAGTGTATGATCATCCACGTGATCAGTGCATGGGCAGTCATGTGATCAGTGCATGATTAGACGTGATCAGTGCATGATCAGTCACGTGATCAGTGCATGATCAGCCACGTGATCAGTGCATGATCAGTCACGTGATCAGTGCATGATCAGTCACGTGATAGTGTATGATCAGCCACGTGATCAGTGCATGATCAGTCACGTGATCAGGCATGATGAGCTGCGTGATTACTGTCTGCTCATCTGCTTGACAATTGCCAGCTGAGCTGCACGATTCCTGCCTGTCATCTGCTTGACAATTGCCACGTGTGCTGCATGATTCCTGCCTGATCATCTGCTTGATCATTGCCAGCTGAGCAGCATGATTTCTCAGAGCTGAGTTCCATGATTATAGCCTGCTGACTGATTCGTGCCTACTCAGCTCTTTGTTCATTGCCTCCAGATGCACATGATCAGTGTATGACACCAAACATGATCAGTGCATGATCAGTCACATGATCAGTGCATGATCAGCCACGTGATCAGTGCATGATCAATTACGTGATCAGTGCATGATCAGTCACGTGATCAGTACATGGTAGCTACGTGATCAGTGCATGATCAGCCACGTGATCAGTGCATGATAGCCACGTGATCAGTGCATGATCAGTCACGTGATCAGTGCATGATCAGCCACGTGATCAGTGCATGATCAGTCACGTGATCAGTGCATGATAGCCACGTGATCAGTGCATGATCAGCCACGTGATCAGTGCATGATAGCCACGTGATCAGTGCATGATCAGCCACGTGATCAGTGCATGATCAGTCACGTGATCAGTGCATGATCAGTCACGTGATCAGTGCATGATAGCTACGTGATCAGTGCATGATCAGCCACGTGATCAGTGCATGATAGCCACGTGATCAGTGCATGATCAGCCACGTGATCAGTGCATGATCAGTCACGTGATCAGTGCATGATAGCTACGTGATCAGTGCATGATCAGCCACGTGATCAGTGCATGATAGCCACGTGATCAGTGCATGATCAGCCACGTGATCAGTGCATGATCAGTCACGTGATCAGTGCATGATCAGTCACGTGATCAGTGCATGATCAGCCACGTGATCAGTGCATGGAGTCATGTATCAGTGCATGATAGCACGTGATCAGTGCATGATCAGTCCCGTGATCAGTGCATGATCAGCCACGTGATCAGTGCATGATAGCCACGTGATCAGTGCATGATCAGTCACGTGATCAGTGCATGATCAGTCACGTGATCAGTGTGTGATCAGCCACGTGAACAGTGCATGCTCAGTCACGTGATCAGTGCCTGCTGAGCTGCGTGATTACTGTCTGCTCATCTGCTTGACAATTGCCAGCTGAGCTGCACGATTCCTGCCTGTCATCTGCTTGACAATTGCCACCTGTGCTGTGTAATTCCTGCCTGCTCATCTACTTGATTATTGCCAGCTGAGCAGCATGATTTCTCAGAGCTGAGTTCCATGATTATAGCCTGCTGACTGATTCGTGCCTACTCAGCTCTATGTTCATTGCCTCCAGAGGCACATGATCAGTGTATGACACCAAACATGATCAGCGCATGATCAGTCACATGATCAGTGCATGATAAGCCACGTGATCAGTGCATGATCAGTCACGTGATCAGTGCATGATCAGTCACGTGATCAGTGCATGGTAGCTGCGTGATCAGTGCATGATCAGCCACGTGATCAGTGCATGATCAGTCACGTGATCAGTGCATGATCAGTCACGTGATCAGTGCATGATCAGCCACGTGATCAGTGCATGATAGCCACGTGATCAGTGCATGATCAGCCACGTGATCAGTGCATGATCAGTCACGTGATCAGTGCATGATCAGTCACGTGATCAGTGCATGATCAGCCAGTGATCAGTGCATGATCAGCCACGTGATCAGTGCATGATCAATTACGTGATCAGTGCATGATCAGTCACGTGACCAGTACATGGTAGCTACGTGATCATTGCATGATCAGCCACGTGATCAGTGCATGATAGCCACGTGATCAGTGCATGATCAGCCACGTGATCAGTGCATGATCAGTCACGTGATCAGTGCATGATCAGTCACGTGATCAGTGCATGATCAGCCACGTGATCAGTGCATGTCAGTCATGTATCAGTGCATGATAGCCCGTGATCAGTGCATGATCAGTCCGTGATCAGTGCATGATCAGCCACGTGATCAGTGCATGATCAGCCACGTGATCAGTGCATGATCAGTCACGTGATCAGTGCATGATCAGTCACGTGATCAGTGTATGATCAGCCACGTGAACAGTGCATGCTCAGTCACGTGATCAGGGCCTGCTGAGCTGCGTGATTACTGTCTGCTCATCTGCTTGACAATTGCCAGCTGAGCTGCACGATTCCTGCCTGTCATCTGCTTGACAATTGCCAGCTGTGCTGCGTAATTCCTGCCTGCTCAGCTGCTTGATTATTGCCAGCTGAGCAGCATGATTCCTCACAGCTGAGTTCCATGATTATTGCCTGCTGACTGATTCGTGCCTACTCAGCTCTTTGTTCATTGCCTCCAGAGGCACATGATCAGTGTATGATAGCAAACATGATCAGTGCATGATCAGTCACATGATCAGTGCATGATAAGCCACGTGATCAGTGCATGATCAGTCATGTGATCAGTGCATGATCAGTCACGTGATCAGTGCATGATAGCTACGTGATCAGTGCATGATCAGCCACGTGATCAGTGCATGATAGCCACGTGATCAGTGCATGATCAGTCACGTGATCAGTGCATGATCAGTCACGTGATCAGTGCATGATCAGTCACGTGATCAGTGCATGATAGCCACGTGATCAGTGCATGATCAGTCACGTGATCGTGTGTGATCAGCCACGTGATCAGTGCATGATATCCACGTGATCAGTGCATGATAGCCACGTGATCAGTGCATGATCAGTCACGTGATCAGTGCATGATCAGTCACGTGATCAGTGTGATCAGCCACGTGATCAGTGCATGATGAGCCACGTGATCAGTGCATGATCAATTACGTGATCAGTGCATGATCAGTCACGTGACCAGTACATGGTTGCTACGTGATCGTTGCATGATCAGCCACGTGAGCAGTGCATGATAGCCACGTGATCAGTGCATGATCAGTCACGTGATCAGTACATGATCAGTCACGTGATCAGTGCATGATCATTTACGTGATCAGTGCATGATCAGTCACGTGACCAGTATATGGTAGCTTCGTGATCATTCCATGACGAGCCACGTGAGCAGTGCATGATAGCCACGTGATGTGTGCATGATCAGTTACGTGAGCAGAGTATGATCAGCCACGTGATCAGTGCATGAGTGCCACGTGATCAGTGCATGATATGTCACGTGACAGGTGTGTGATCAGCCACGTGAACAGTGCATGTTCAGCCACGTGATCAGTGCATGATAGCCACGTGATCAGTGCATGATCAGTTACGTGAGCAGTGTATGATCAGCCACGTGATCAGTGCATGGTCAGACACGTGAACAGTGTATGATCAGCCACGTGATCAGTGCATGATATCCAAGTGATCAGTGCATGATCAATCACGTGATCAGTGTATGATCAGCCACGTGAACAGTGCATGCTCAGTCACGTGATCTGGGCCTGCTGAGCTGCGTGATTACTGTCTGCTCATCTGCTTGACAATTGCCAGCTGAGCTGCACGATTCCTGCCTGTCATCTGCTTGACAATTGCCAGCTGTGCTGCGTAATTCCTGCCTGCTCAGCTGCTTGATTATTGCCAGCTGAGCAGCATGATTCCTCACAGCTGAGTTCCATGATTATTGCCTGCTGACTGATTCGTGCCTACTCAGCTCTTTGTTCATTGCCTCCAGAGGCACATGATCAGTGTATGATAGCAAACATGATCAGTGCATGATCAGTCACATGATCAGTGCATGATAAGCCACGTGATCAGTGCATGATCAGTCATGTGATCAGTGCATGATCAGTCACGTGATCAGTGCATGATAGCTGTGATCAGTGCATGATCAGCCACGTGATCAGTGCATGATCAGTCACGTGATCAGTGCATGATCAGTCACGTGATCAGTGCATGATCAGCCACGTGATCAGTGCATGATATCCACGTGATCAGTGCATGATAGCCACGTGATCAGTGCATGATCAGTCACGTGATCAGTGCATGATCAGTCACGTGATAGTGTGTGATCAGCCACGTGATCAGTGCATGATCAGCCACGTGATCAGTGCATGATCAATTACGTGATCAGTGCATGATCAGTCACGTGACCAGTACATGGTAGCTACGTGATCATTGCATGATCAGCCACGTGATCAGTGCATGATAGCCACGTGATCAGTGCATGATCAGTCACGTGATCAGTGCATGATCAGTCACGTGATCAGTGCATGATCATTTACGTGATCAGTGCATGATCAGTCACGTGATCAGTATATGGTAGCTACGTGATCATTGCATGACAGCCACGTGATCAGTGCATGATAGCCACGTGATCAGTGCATGATCAGTTACGTGATCAGTGTATGATCAGCCACGTGATCAGTGCATGAGTGCCACGTGATCAGTGCATGATATGTCACGTGACAGTGTGTGATCAGCCACGTGAACAGTGCATGATCAGCCACGTGATCAGTGCATGATAGCCACGTGATCAGTGCATGATCAGTTACGTGAGCAGTGTATGATCAGCCACGTGATCAGTGCATGGTCAGACACGTGATCAGTGTATGATCAGCCACGTGATCAGTGCATGATATCCACGTGATCAGTGCATGATCATCACGTGATCAGTGTATGATCAGCCACGTGAACAGTGCATGCTCAGTCACGTGATCAGGGCCTGCTGAGCTGCGTGATTACTGTCTGCTCATCTGCTTGACAATTGCCAGCTGTGCTGCGTAATTCCTGCCTGCTCAGCTGCTTGATTATTGCCAGCTGAGCAGCATGATTCCTCACACCTGAGTTCCATGATTATTGCCTGCTGACTGTTTGATTCGTGCCTACTCAGCTCTTTGTTTATTGCCTCCAGAGGCACATGATCAGTGTATGATAGCAAACATGATCAGCGCATGATCAGTCACATGATCAGCGCCATTAAGTCACGTGATCAGTACATGATAGTCATGTGATCAGTCCATGCTCAGTCACGGTATCAGTGCATGATCAGCCACGTGATCAGTGCATGATCAGCCACGTGATCAGTGCATGATCAGCCACGTGATCAGTGCATGATCAGTCACGTGATCAGTGCATGACCAGGCACGTGATCAGTGCATGATCAGCCACGTGATCAGTGCATGATAGCCACGTGATCAGTGCATGATCAGTCACCTGATGGGTGTATGATCAGTCACGTGACCTGTACATGGTAGCTACATGATCATTGCATGATCAGCCACGTGAGTAGTGCATGATAGCCACGTGATCAGTGCATGATCAGTCACGTGATCAGTGCATGATCAGTCATGTGATCAGTGCATGATCAGGCACGTGATCAGTGCATGATCAGCCACGTGATCAGTGCATGATAGCCACGTGATCAGTGCATGATCAGTCACGTGATCAGTGCATGATCAGTCACGTGATCAGTGCATGATCAGTCACGTGATCAGTGCATGATAGCTACGTGATCAGTGCATGATCAGCCACGTGATCAGTGCATGATAGCCACGTGATCAGTGCATGATCAGCCACGTGATCAGTGCATGATCAGTCACGTGATCAGTGCATGATCAGTCACGTGATCAGTGCATGATCAGCCACGTGATCAGTGCATGATCAGTCATGTATCAGTGCATGATAGCCCGTGATCAGTGCATGATCAGTCACGTGATCAGTGCATGATCAGCCACGTGATCAGTGCATGATAGCCACGTGATCAGTGCATGATCAGCCACGTGATCAGTGCATGATCAGTCACGTGATCAGTGCATGATCAGCCACGTGATCAGTGCATGATCAGCCACGTGATCAGTGCATGATAGCCACGTGATCAGTGCATGATCAGCCACGTGATCAGTGCATGATCAGCCACGTGATCAGTGCATGATCAGTCACGTGATCAGTGCATGATCAGCCACGTGATCAGTGCATGATAGCCACGTGATCAGTGCATGATCAGTTACGTGATCAGTGCATGATCAGCCACGTGATCAGTGCATGGTCAGCACGTGATCAGTGCATGATCAGCCACGTGATCAGTGCATGATAGCCACGTGATCAGTGCATGATCAGTCACGTGATCAGTGCATGATCAGCCACGTGATCAGTGCATGATCAGTCACGTGATCAGTGCATGATCAGTCACGTGACCAGTATATGGTAGCTACGTGATCATTGCATGATCAGCCACGTGAGCAGTGCATGATAGCCACGTGATCAGTGCATGATCAGTCACGTGATCAGTGCATGATCAGCCACGTGATCAGTGCATGATCAGCCACGTGATCAGTGCATGATCAATCACGTGATCAGTGCATGATCAGTCCGTGATCAGTGCATGATCAGCCACGTGATCAGTGCATGATCAGCCACGTGATCAGTGCATGATCAGCCACGTGATCAGTGCATGATCAGTCACGTGATCAGTGCATGATCATCACGTGATCAGTGCATGATCAGCCACGTGATCAGTGCATGATATCCACGTGATCAGTGCATGATCATCACGTGATCAGTGTATGATCAGCCACGTGAACAGTGCATGCTCAGTCACGTGATCAGGGCCTGCTGAGCTGCGTGATTACTGTCTGCTCATCTGCTTGACAATTGCCAGCTGAGCTGCACGATTCCTGCCTGTCATCTGCTTGACAATTGCCAGCTGTGCTGCGTAATTCCTGCCTGCTCAGCTGCTTGATTATTGCCAGCTGAGCAGCATGATTCCTCACAGCTGAGTTCCATGATTATTGCCTGCTGACTGTTTGATTCGTGCCTACTCAGCTCTTTGTTTATTGCCTCCAGAGGCACATGATCAGTGTATGATAGCAAACATGATCAGTGCATGATCAGTCACATGATCAGCGCCATTAAGTCACGTGATCACTACATGATAGTCATGTGATCAGTCCATGCTCAGTCACGGTATCAGTGCATGATCAGCCACGTGATCAGTGCATGATCAGCCACGTGATCAGTGCATGATCAGCCACGTGATCAGTGCATGATCAGTCACGTGATCAGTGCATGATCAGGCACGTGATCAGTGCATGATCAGCCACGTGATCAGTGCATGATAGCCACGTGATCAGTGCATGATCAGTCACCTGATGGGTGTATGATCAGTCACGTGACCAGTACATGGTAGCTACATGATCATTGCATGATCAGCCACGTGAGTAGTGCATGATAGCCACGTGATCAGTGCATGATCAGTCACGTGATCAGTGCATGATCAGTCATGTGATCAGTGCATGATCAGGCACGTGATCAGTGCATGATCAGCCACGTGATCAGTGCATGATAGCCACGTGATCAGTGCATGATCAGTCACGTGATCAGTGCATGATCAGTCACGTGATCAGTGCATGATCAGCCACGTGATCAGTGCATGATCAGCCACGTGATCAGTGCATGATCAGTCACGTGATCAGTGCATGATCAGTCACGTGATCAGTGCATGGTAGCTACGTGATCAGTGCATGATCAGCCACGTGATCAGTGCATGATAGCCACGTGATCAGTGCATGATCAGTCACGTGATCAGTGCATGATCAGTCACGTGATCAGTGCATGATCAGTCACGTGATCAGTGCATGATCAGCCACGTGATCAGTGCATGATCAGTCACGTGATCAGTGCATGATCAGTCACGTGATCAGTGCATGATCAGCCACGTGATCAGTGCATGATCAGTCACGTGATCAGTGCATGATCAGTCACGTGATCAGTGCATGATAGCCACGTGATCAGTGCATGATCAGCCACGTGATCAGTGCATGATAGCCACGTGATCAGTGCATGATCAGTCACGTGATCAGTGCATGATCAGTCACGTGATCAGTGCATGATCAGTCACGTGATCAGTGCATGATCAATTACGTGATCAGTGCATGATCAGTCACGTGACCAGTACATGGTAGCTACGTGATCAGTGCATGATCAGCCACGTGATCAGTGCATGATAGCCACGTGATCAGTGCATGATCAGTCACGTGATCAGTGCATGATCATCCACGTGATCAGTGCATGATCAGTCACGTGATCAGTGCATGATATAGACGTGATCAGTGCATGATCAACGTGATCAGTGCATGATCAGCCACGTGATCAGTGCATGATAGCCAGTGATCAGTGCATGATAGCCAGTGATCAGTGCATGATCAGTCACGTGATCAGTGCATGATCAGCCACGTGATCAGTGCATGATCAGCCACGTGATCAGTGCATGATCAGCCACGTGATCAGTGCATGATCAGTTACGTGAGCAGTGTATGATCAGCCACGTGATCAGTGCATGGTCAGACACGTGAACAGTGTATGATCAGCCACGTGATCAGTGCATGATAGCCACGTGATCAGTGCATGATCAGTCACGTGATCAGTGTATGATCAGCCACGTGAACAGTGCATGCTCAGTCACGTGATCTGGGCCTGCTGAGCTGCGTGATTACTGTCTGCTCATCTGCTTGACAATTGCCAGCTGAGCTGCACGATTCCTGCCTGTCATCTGCTTGACAATTGCCAGCTGTGCTGCGTAATTCCTGCCTGCTCAGCTGCTTGATTATTGCCAGCTGAGCAGCATGATTCCTCACACCTGAGTTCCATGATTATTGCCTGCTGACTGTTTGATTCGTGCCTACTCAGCTCTTTGTTTATTGCCTCCAGAGGCACATGATCAGTGTATGATAGCAAACATGATCAGCGCATGATCAGTCACATGATCAGCGCCATTAAGTCACGTGATCACTACATGATAGTCATGTGATCAGTCCATGCTCAGTCACGGTATCAGTGCATGATCAGCCACGTGATCAGTGCATGATCTGTCACATGATTAGTGTATGATCATCCACGTGATCAGTGCATGGGCAGTCATGTGATCAGTGCATGATATAGACGTGATCAGTGCATGATCAGTCACGTGATCAGTGCATGATAGCCACGTGATCAGTGCATGATCAGTCACCTGATGGGTGTATGATCATTCACGTGACCTGTACATGGTAGCTACATGATCATTGCATGATCAGCCACGTGAGTAGTGCATGATAGCCACGTGATCAGTGCATGATCAGTCACGTGATCAGTGCATGATCAGTCATGTGATCAGTGCATGATCAGGCACGTGATCAGTGCATGATCAGCCACGTGATCAGTGCATGATAGCCACGTGATCAGTGCATGATCAGTCACGTGATCAGTGCATGATCAGTCACGTGATCAGTGCATGATCAGCCACGTGATCAGTGCATGATCAGTCACGTGATCAGTATATGTAGCTACGTGATCATTGCATGACAGCCACGTGATCAGTGCATGATAGCCACGTGATCAGTGCATGATCAGTTACGTGATCAGTGTATGATCAGCCACGTGATCAGTGCATGAGTGCCACGTGATCAGTGCATGATATGTCACGTGACAGGTGTGTGATCAGCCACGTGATCAGTGCATGATCAGCCACGTGATCAGTGCATGATAGCCACGTGATCAGTGCATGATCAGTTACGTGAGCAGTGTATGATCAGCCACGTGATCAGTGCATGGTCAGACACGTGAACAGTGTATGATCAGCCACGTGATCAGTGCATGATATCCACGTGATCAGTGCATGATCATCACGTGATCAGTGTATGATCAGCCACGTGAACAGTGCATGCTCAGTCACGTGATCAGGGCCTGCTGAGCTGCGTGATTACTGTCTGCTCATCTGCTTGACAATTGCCAGCTGAGCTGCACGATTCCTGCCTGTCATCTGCTTGACAATTGCCAGCTGTGCTGCGTAATTCCTGCCTGCTCAGCTGCTTGATTATTGCCAGCTGAGCAGCATGATTCCTCACAGCTGAGTTCCATGATTATTGCCTGCTGACTGTTTGATTCGTGCCTACTCAGCTCTTTGTTTATTGCCTCCAGAGGCACATGATCAGTGTATGATAGCAAACATGATCAGTGCATGATCAGCCACGTGATCAGTGCATGATCAATCACGTGATCAGTGCATGATCAGTCACGTGATCAGTGCATGATCAGCCACGTGATCAGTGCATGATCAGCCACGTGATCAGTGCATGATAGCCACGTGATCAGTGCATGATCAGTCACGTGATCAGTGCATGATCAGTCACGTGATCAGTGCATGATCAGTCACGTGATCAGTGCATGATCAGTCACGTGATCAGTGCATGATCAGTCACGTGACCAGTGCATGGTAGCTACGTGATCATTGCATGATCAGCCACGTGATCAGTGCATGATAGCCACGTGATCAGTGCATGATCAGTCACGTGATCAGTGCATGATCATCCACGTGATCAGTGCATGATCAGTCACGTGATCAGTGCATGATAGACGTGATCAGTGCATGATCAGTCACGTGATCAGTGCATGATCAGCCACGTGATCAGTGCATGATCAGCACGTGATCAGTGCATGATCAGCCACGTGATCAGTGCATGATCAGTCACGTGATCAGTGCATGATCAGCCACGTGATCAGTGCATGATAGCCACGTGATCAGTGCATGATCAGCCACGTGATCAGTGCATGATCAGTCACGTGATCAGTGCATGATCAGCCACGTGATCAGTGCATGATCAGTCACGTGATCAGTGCATGATCAGCCACGTGATCAGTGCATGATCAGTCACGTGATCAGTGCATGATATAGACGTGATCAGTGCATGATCAGTCACGTGATCAGTGCATGATAGCCACGTGATCAGTGCATGATCAGTCACGTGATCAGTGCATGATCAGTCACGTGACCAGTACATGGTAGCTACGTGATCAGTGCATGATCAGCCACGTGATCAGTGCATGATAGCCACGTGATCAGTGCATGATCAGTCACGTGATCAGTGCATGATCAGTCACGTGATCAGCATGATAGCTGCGTGATCAGTGCATGATCAGCCACGTGATCAGTGCATGATCAGCCACGTGATCAGTGCATGATAGCCACGTGATCAGTGCATGATCAGTCACGTGATCAGTGCATGATCAGCCACGTGATCAGTGCATGATCAGTCACGTGATCAGTGCATGATCAGTCACGTGATCAGTGCATGTAGCCACGTGATCAGTGCATGATCAGCCACGTGATCAGTGCATGATAGCCACGTGATCAGTGCATGATCAGCCACGTGATCAGTGCATGATCAGTCACGTGATCAGTGCATGATCAGTCACGTGATCAGTGCATGATCAGCCACGTGATCAGTGCATGTCAGTCATGATCAGTGCATGATAGCCCGTGATCAGTGCATGATCAGTCCGTGATCAGTGCATGATCAGCCACGTGATCAGTGCATGATAGCCACGTGATCAGTGCATGATCAGTCACGTGATCAGTGCATGATCAGTCACGTGATCAGTGTATGATCAGCCACGTGAACAGTGCATGCTCAGTCACGTGATCAGGGCCTGCTGAGCTGCGTGATTACTGTCTGCTCATCTGCTTGACAATTGCCAGCTGAGCTGCACGATTCCTGCCTGTCATCTGCTTGACAATTGCCACCTGTGCTGCGTAATTCCTGCCTGCTCATCTGCTTGATTATTGCCAGCTGAGCAGCATGATTTCTCAGAGCTGAGTTCCATGATTATAGCCTGCTGACTGATTCGTGCCTACTCAGCTCTATGTTCATTGCCTCCAGAGGCACATGATCAGTGTATGACAGCAAACATGATCAGTGCATGATCAGTCACATGATCAGTGCATGATAAGCCACGTGATCAGTGCATGATCAGTCACGTGATCAGTGCATGATCAGTCATGTGACCAGTACATGGTAGCTGCGTGATCAGTGCATGATCAGCCACGTGATCAGTGCATGATAGCCACGTGATCAGTGCATGATCAGTCACGTGATCGTGTGTGATCAGCCACGTGATCAGTGCATGATATCCACGTGATCAGTGCATGATAGCCACGTGATCAGTGCATGATTAGTCACGTGATCAGTGCATGATCAGTCACGTGATACGTGTGTGATCAGCCACGTGATCAGTGCATGATGAGCCACGTGATCAGTGCAGGATCAATTACGTGATCAGTGCATGATCAGTCACGTGACCAGTACATGGTAGCTACGTGATCATTGCATGATCAGCCACGTGATCAGTGCATGATAGCCACGTGATCAGTGCATGATCAGTCACGTGATCAGTACATGATCAGTCACGTGAACAGTTCATGATCATTTACGTGATCTGTGCATGATCAGTCACGTGACCAGTATATGGTAGCTACGTGATCATTCCATGACGAGCCACGTGAGCAGTGCATGATAGCCACGTGATGTGTGCATGATGAGTTACGTGAGCAGAGTATGATCAGCCACGTGATCAGTGCATGAGTGCCACGTGATCAGTGCATGATATGTCACGTGACAGGTGTGTGATCAGCCACGTGAACAGTGCATGTTCAGCCACGTGATCAGTGCATGATAGCCACGTGATCAGTGCATGATCAGTTACGTGAGCAGTGTATGATCAGCCACGTGATCAGTGCATGGTCAGACACGTGAACAGTGTATGATCAGCCACGTGATCAGTGCATGATATCCAAGTGATCAGTGCATGATCATCACGTGATCAGTGTATGATCAGCCACGTGAACAGTGCATGCTCAGTCACGTGATCAGGGCCTGCTGAGCTGCGTGATTACTGTCTGCTCATCTGCTTGACAATTGCCAGCTGTGCGTAATTCCTGCCTGCTCAGCTGCTTGATTATTGCCAGCTGAGCAGCATGATTCCTCACACCTGAGTTCCATGATTATTGCCTGCTGACTGTTTGATTCGTGCCTACTCAGCTCTTTGTTTATTGCCTCCAGAGGCACATGATCAGTGTATGATAGCAAACATGATCAGTGCATGATCAGTCACATGATCAGCGCCATTAAGTCACGTGATCACTACATGATAGTCATGTGATCAGTCCATGCTCAGTCACGGTATCAGTGCATGATCAGCCACGTGATCAGTGCATGATCAGCCACGTGATCAGTGCATGATCAGCCACGTGATCAGTGCATGATCAGTCACGTGATCAGTGCATGATCAGGCACGTGATCAGTGCATGATCAGTCACGTGATCAGTGCATGATAGCCACGTGATCAGTGCATGATCAGTCACCTGATGGGTGTATGATCAGTCACGTGACCAGTACATGGTAGCTACATGATCATTGCATGATCAGCCACGTGAGTAGTGCATGATAGCCACGTGATCAGTGCATGATCAGTCACGTGATCAGTGCATGATCAGTCATGTGATCAGTGCATGATCAGGCACGTGATCAGTGCATGATCAGCCACGTGATCAGTGCATGATAGCCACGTGATCAGTGCATGATCAGTCACGTGATCAGTGCATGATCAGTCACGTGATCAGTGCATGATCAGTCACGTGATCAGTGCATGATAGCCACGTGATCAGTGCATGATCAGCCACGTGATCAGTGCATGATAGCCACGTGATCAGTGCATGATCAGCCACGTGATCAGTGCATGATCAGTCACGTGATCAGTGCATGATCAGTCACGTGATCAGTGCATGATCAGCCACGTGATCAGTGCATGTCAGTCATGGATCAGTGCATGATAGCCCGTGATCAGTGCATGATCAGTCACGTGATCAGTGCATGATCAGCCACGTGATCAGTGCATGATAGCCACGTGATCAGTGCATGATCAGTCACGTGATCAGTGCATGATCAGTCACGTGATCAGTGCATGATCAGCCACGTGATCAGTGCATGATCAGTCACGTGATCAGTGCATGATAGCCACGTGATCAGTGCATGATCAGTCACGTGATCAGTGCATGATCAGCCACGTGATCAGTGCATGATCAGCCACGTGATCAGTGCATGATCAGCCACGTGATCAGTGCATGATAGCCACGTGATCAGTGCATGATCAGTTACGTGATCAGTGCATGATCAGCCACGTGATCAGTGCATGATCAGACACGTGATCAGTGCATGATCAGCCACGTGATCAGTGCATGATATCCACGTGATCAGTGCATGATCATCACGTGATCAGTGCATGATCAGCCACGTGATCAGTGCATGATCAGTCACGTGATCAGTGCATGATCAGCCACGTGATCAGTGCATGATCAATTACGTGATCAGTGCATGATCAGTCACGTGACCAGTGCATGATAGCTACGTGATCAGTGCATGATCAGCCACGTGATCAGTGCATGATAGCCACGTGATCAGTGCATGATCAGTCACGTGATCAGTGCATGATCAGTCACGTGATCAGTGCATGATCAGCCACGTGATCAGTGCATGATAGCCACGTGATCAGTGCATGATCAGTCACGTGATCAGTGCATGATCAGTCACGTGATCAGTGCATGATCAGCCACGTGATCAGTGCATGACAGTCACGTGATCAGTGCATGATCAGTCACGTGATCAGTGCATGATAGCCACGTGATCAGTGCATGATCAGTCACGTGATCAGTGTATGATCAGCCACGTGATCAGTGCATGCTCAGTCACGTGATCAGGGCCTGCTGAGCTGCGTGATTACTGTCTGCTCATCTGCTTGACAATTGCCAGCTGAGCTGCACGATTCCTGCCTGTCATCTGCTTGACAATTGCCACCTGTGCTGCATAATTCTGCCTGCTCATCTGCTTGATTATTGCCAGCTGAGCAGCATGATTCCTCACAGCTGAGTTCCATGATTATAGCCTGCTGACTGATTCGTGCCTACTCAGCTCTTTGTTCATTGCCTGCAGAGGCACATGATCAGTGTGTGACACCAAACATGATCAGTGCATGATCAGTCACATGATCAGTGCATGATAAGCCACGTGATCAGTGCATGATCAGTCACGTGATCAGTGCATGATCAGTCATGATCAGTGCATGATAGCTGCGTGATCAGTGCATGATCAGCCACGTGATCAGTGCATGATCAGCCACGTGATCAGTGCATGATCAGTCACGTGATCAGTGCATGATCAGCCACGTGATCAGTGCATGATCAGCCACGTGATCAGTGCATGATAGCCACGTGATCAGTGCATGATCAGTCACGTGATCAGTGCATGATCAGTCACGTGAACAGTGCATGATCATTTACGTGATCAGTGCATGATCAGTCACGTGACCAGTATATGGTAGCTACGTGATCATTCCATGACGAGCCACGTGAGCAGTGCATGATAGCCACGTGATGTGTGCATGATCAGTTACGTGAGCAGTGTATGATCAGCCACGTGATCAGTGCATGAGTGCCACGTGATCAGTGCATGATATGTCACGTGACAGGTGTGTGATCAGCCACGTGAACAGTGCATGTTCAGCCACGTGATCAGTGCATGATAGCCACGTGATCAGTGCATGATCAGTTACGTGAGCAGTGCATGATCAGCCACGTGATCAGTGCATGGTCAGACACGTGAACAGTGTATGATCAGCCACGTGATCAGTGCATGATATCCAGTGATCAGTGCATGATCATCACGTGATCAGTGTATGATCAGCCACGTGAACAGTGCATGCTCAGTCACGTGATCAGGGCCTGCTGAGCTGCGTGATTACTGTCTGCTCATCTGCTTGACAATTGCCAGCTGTGCTGCAATTCCTGCCTGCTCAGCTGCTTGATTATTGCCAGCTGAGCAGCATGATTCCTCACAGCTGAGTTCCATGATTATTGCCTGCTGACTGTTTGATTCGTGCCTACTCAGCTCTTTGTTTATTGCCTCCAGAGGCACATGATCAGTGTATGATAGCAAACATGATCAGTGCATGATCAGTCACATGATCAGCGCCATTAAGTCACGTGATCACTACATGATAGTCATGTGATCAGTCCATGCTCAGTCACGGTATCAGTGCATGATCAGCCACGTGATCAGTGCATGATCAGTCACGTGATCAGTGCATGATCAGCCACGTGATCAGTGCATGATAGCACGTGATCAGTGCATGATCAGTCACGTGATCAGTGCATGATCAGTCACGTGATCAGTGCATGATCAGCCACGTGATCAGTGCATGATCAGTCACCTGATGGTGTATGATCAGTCACGTGACCAGTACATGGTAGCTACATGATCATTGCATGATCAGCCACGTGAGTAGTGCATGATAGCCACGTGATCAGTGCATGATCAGTCACGTGATCAGTGCATGATCAGTCATGTGACCAGTACATGGTAGTGCGTGATCAGTGCATGATCAGCCACGTGATCAGTGCATGATAGCCACGTGATCAGTGCATGATCAGCCACGTGATCAGTGCATGATCAGTCACGTGATCAGTGCATGATCAGCCACGTGATCAGTGCATGATCAGCCACGTGATCAGTGCATGATCAGCACGTGATCAGTGCATGATCAGCCACGTGATCAGTGCATGATCAGTCACGTGATCAGTGCATGATCAGTCACGTGATCAGTGCATGATCAGTCACGTGATCAGTGCATGATCAGCCACGTGATCAGTGCATGATCAGCCACGTGATCAGTGCATGATCAGTCACGTGATCAGTGCATGATCAGTCACGTGATCAGTGCATGATAGCCACGTGATCAGTGCATGATCAGCCACGTGATCAGTGCATGATAGCCACGTGATCAGTGCATGATCAGTCACGTGATCAGTGCATGATCAGCCACGTGATCAGTGCATGATCAGCCACGTGATCAGTGCATGATCAGTCACGTGATCAGTGCATGATCAGCCACGTGATCAGTGCATGGTCAGACACGTGATCAGTGTATGATCAGCCACGTGATCAGTGCATGATATCCAAGTGATCAGTGCATGATCAATCACGTGATCAGTGTATGATCAGCCACGTGAACAGTGCATGCTCAGTCACGTGATCAGGGCCTGCTGAGCTGCGTGATTACTGTCTGCTCATCTGCTTGACAATTGCCAGCTGAGCTGCACGATTCCTGCCTGTCATCTGCTTGACAATTGCCAGCTGTGCTGCGTAATTCCTGCCTGCTCAGCTGCTTGATTATTGCCAGCTGAGCAGCATGATTCCTCACACCTGAGTTCCATGATTATTGCCTGCTGACTGTTTGATTCGTGCCTACTCAGCTCTTTGTTTATTGCCTCCAGAGGCACATGATCAGTGTATGATAGCAAACATGATCAGTGCATGATCAGTCACATGATCAGCGCCATTAAGTCACGTGATCACTACATGATAGTCATGTGATCAGTCCATGCTCAGTCACGGTATCAGTGCATGATCAGCCACGTGATCAGTGCATGATCAGTCACGTGATCAGTTCATGATCAGCCACGTGATCAGTGCATGATCAGTCACGTGATCAGTGCATGATCAGGCACGTGATCAGTGCATGATCAGCCACGTGATCAGTGCATGATAGCCACGTGATCAGTGCATGATCAGTCACCTGATGGGTGTATGATCAGTCACGTGACCAGTACATGGTAGCTACATGATCATTGCATGATCAGCCACGTGAGTAGTGCATGATAGCCACGTGATCAGTGCATGATCAGTCACGTGATCAGTGCATGATCAGTCATGTGATCAGTGCATGATCAGGCACGTGATCAGTGCATGATCAGCCACGTGATCAGTGCATGATAGCCACGTGATCAGTGCATGATCAGTCACGTGATCAGTGCATGATCAGTCACGTGATCAGTGCATGATCAGCCACGTGATCAGTGCATGATCAGCCACGTGATCAGTGCATGATCAGTCACGTGATCAGTGCATGATCAGTCACGTGATCAGTGTATGATAGCTACGTGATCAGTGCATGATCAGCCACGTGATCAGTGCATGATAGCCACGTGATCAGTGCATGATCAGTCACGTGATCAGTGCATGATCAGTCACGTGATCAGTGCATGATCAGTCACGTGATCAGTGCATGATCAGCCACGTGATCAGTGCATGATCAGCCACGTGATCAGTGCATGATCAGCCACGTGATCAGTGCATGATCAGTTACGTGATCAGTGCATGATCAGTCACGTGATCAGTACATGGTAGCTACGTGATCAGTGCATGATCAGCCACGTGATCAGTGCATGATAGCCACGTGATCAGTGCATGATCAGTCACGTGATCAGTGCATGATCAGTCACGTGATCAGTGCATGATCAGTCACGTGATCAGTGCATGATCAGTTACGTGATCAGTGCATGATCAGTCACGTGACCAGTGCATGGTAGCTACGTGATCATGCATGATCAGCACGTGATCAGTGCATGATAGCCACGTGATCAGTGCATGATCAGTCACGTGATCAGTGCATGATCAGCCACGTGATCAGTGCATGATCAGTCACGTGATCAGTGCATGATATCCACGTGATCAGTGCATGATCAGTCACGTGATCAGTGCATGATCAGCCACGTGATCAGTGCATGATCAGCCACGTGATCAGTGCATGATAGCCACGTGATCAGTGCATGATCAGTCACGTGATCAGTGTATGATCAGCCACGTGATCAGTGCATGATCAGCCACGTGATCAGTGTATGATCAGCCACGTGATCAGTGCATGATCAGTCACGTGATCAGTGCATGATCAGCCACGTGATCAGTGCATGATCAGCCACGTGAACAGTGCATGCTCAGTCACGTGATCAGGGCCTGCTGAGCTGCGTGATTACTGTCTGCTCATCTGCTTGACAATTGCCAGCTGAGCTGCACGATTCCTGCCTGTCATCTGCTTGACAATTGCCAGCTGTGCTGCGTAATTCCTGCCTGCTCAGCTGCTTGATTATTGCCAGCTGAGCAGCATGATTCCTCACACCTGAGTTCCATGATTATTGCCTGCTGACTGTTTGATTCGTGCCTACTCAGCTCTTTGTTTATTGCCTCCAGAGGCACATGATCAGTGTATGATAGCAAACATGATCAGCGCATGATCAGTCACATGATCAGCGCCATTAAGTCACGTGATCACTACATGATAGTCATGTGATCAGTCCATGCTCAGTCACGGTATCAGTGCATGATCAGCCACGTGATCAGTGCATGATCTGTCACATGATTAGTGTATGATCATCCACGTGATCAGTGCATGGGCTGTCATGTGATCAGTGCATGATATAGACGTGATCAGTGCATGATCAGTCACGTGATCAGTGCATGATAGCCACGTGATCAGTGCATGATCAGTCACCTGATGGGTGTATGATCATTCACGTGACCTGTACATGGTAGCTACATGATCATTGCATGATCAGCCACGTGAGTAGTGCATGATAGCCACGTGATCAGTGCATGATCAGTCACGTGATCAGTGCATGATCAGTCATGTGACAGTACATGGTAGCTGCGTGATCATGCATGATCAGCCACGTGATCAGTGCATGATCAGCCACGTGATCAGTGCATGATCAGCCACGTGATCAGTGCATGATCAGTCACGTGATCAGTGCATGATCAGCCACGTGATCAGTGCATGATCAGTCACGTGATCAGTGCATGATCAATTACGTGATCAGTGCATGATCAGTCACGTGATCAGTGCATGGTAGCTACGTGATCAGTGCATGATCAGCCACGTGATCAGTGCATGATAGCCACGTGATCAGTGCATGATCAGCCACGTGATCAGTGCATGATCATCACGTGATCAGTGCATGATCAGTCACGTGATCAGTGCATGATCAGCCACGTGATCAGTGCATGTCAGCACGTGATCAGTGCATGATAGCCCGTGATCAGTGCATGATCAGTCCGTGATCAGTGCATGATCAGCCACGTGATCAGTGCATGATAGCCACGTGATCAGTGCATGATCAGTCACGTGATCAGTGCATGATCAGTCACGTGATCAGTGTGTGATCAGCCACGTGAACAGTGCATGCTCAGTCACGTGATCAGGGCCTGCTGAGCTGCGTGATTACTGTCTGCTCATCTGCTTGACAATTGCCAGCTGAGCTGCACGATTCCTGCCTGTCATCTCCTTGACAATTGCCATGTGCTGCGTATTCCTGCCTGCTCATCTGCTTGATTATTGCCAGCTGAGAAGCATGATTTCTCAGAGCTGAGTTCCATGATTATAGCCTGCTGACTGATTCCTGCCTACTCAGCTCATGTTCATTGCCTCCAGAGGCACATGATCAGTGTATGACACCAAACATGATCAGTGCATGATCAGTCACATGATCAGTGCATGATAAGCCACGTGATCAGTGCATGATCAGTCACGTGATCAGTGCATGATCAGTCTGTGACCAGTATGGTAGCTGCGTGATCATGCATGATCAGCCACGTGATCAGTGCATGATCAGCCACGTGATCAGTGCATGATCAGTCACGTGATCATGTGTGATCAGCCACGTGATCAGTGCATGATAGCCACGTGATCAGTGCATGATAGCCACGTGATCAGTGCATGATCAGTCACGTGATCAGTGCATGATCAGTCACGTGATCAGTGTGTGATCAGCCACGTGATCAGTGCATGATCAGCCACGTGATCAGTGCATGATCAGTCACGTGATCAGTGCATGATCAGTCACGTGACCAGTACATGTAGCACGTGATCAGTGCATGATCAGCCACGTGAGCAGTGCATGATAGCCACGTGATCAGTGCATGATCAGTCACGTGATCAGTGCATGATCAGTCACGTGATCAGTGCATGATCAGCCACGTGATCAGTGCATGATCAATCACGTGATCAGTGCATGATCAGTCACGTGATCAGTGCATGATAGCCACGTGATCAGTGCATGATCAGCCACGTGATCAGTGCATGATCGCCACGTGATCAGTGCATGATCAGTTATGATCAGTGTATGATCAGCCACGTGATCAGTGCATGGTCAGACACGTGAACAGTGTATGATCAGCCACGTGATCAGTGCATGATATCCACGTGATCAGTGCATGATCAGTCACGTGATCAGTGTATGATCAGCCACGTGAACAGTGCATGCTCAGTCACGTGATCAGGGCCTGCTGAGCTGCGTGATTACTGTCTGCTCATCTGCTTGACAATTGGCAGCTGAGCTGCATGATTCCTGCCTGTCATCTGCTTGACAATTGCCAGCTGTGCTGCGTAATCCTGCCTGCTCAGCTGCTTGATTATTGCCAGCTGAGCAGCATGATTCCTCACAGCTGAGTTCCATGATTATTGCCTGCTGACTGTTTGATCGTGCCTACTCAGCTCTTTGTTTATTGCCTCCAGAGGCACATGATCAGTGTATGATAGCAAACATGATCAGCGCATGATCAGTCACATGATCAGCGCCATTAAGTCACGTGATCACTACATGATAGTCATGTGATCAGTCCATGCTCAGTCACGGTATCAGTGCATGATCAGCCACGTGATCAGTGCATGATCAGTCACGTGATGGGTGTATGATCAGTCACGTGATCAGTGCATGGTAGCTACGTGATCAGTGCATGATCAGCCACGTGATCAGTGCATGATAGCCACGTGATCAGTGCATGATCAGTCACGTGATCAGTGCATGATCAGTCACGTGATCAGTGCATGATCAGCCACGTGATCAGTGCATGATCAGCCACGTGATCAGTGCATGATCAGCCACGTGATCAGTGCATGATCAGTCACGTGATCAGTGCATGATCAGTCACGTGATCAGTGCATGATCAGCCACGTGATCAGTGCATGATCAGTTACGTGATCAGTGCATGATCAGTCACGTGATCAGTACATGGTAGCCACGTGATCAGTGCATGATCAGCCACGTGATCAGTGCATGATAGCCACGTGATCAGTGCATGATCAGCCACGTGATCAGTGCATGATCAGTCACGTGATCAGTGCATGATCAGTCACGTGATCAGTGCATGATCAGCCACGTGATCAGTGCATGCGGAGTCATAGTCAGTGCATGATCAGCCCGTGATCAGTGCATGATCAGTCACGTGATCAGTGCATGATCAGCCACGTGATCAGTGCATGATAGCCACGTGATCAGTGCATGATCAGTCACGTGATCAGTGCATGATCAGCCACGTGATCAGTGCATGATCAGCCACGTGATCAGTGCATGATCAGCCACGTGATCAGTGCATGATCAGCCACGTGATCAGTGCATGATAGCCACGTGATCAGTGCATGATCAGTCACGTGATCGGTGTATGATCAGCCACATGAACAGTGCATGCTCAGTCACGTGATCAGGGCCTGCTGAGCTGCGTGATTACTGTCTGCTCATCTGCTTGACAATTGCCAGCTGAGCTGCACGATTCCTGCCTGTCATCTGCTTGACAATTGCCAGCTGTGCTGCAGAATTCCTGCCTGCTCATCTGCTTGATTATTGCCAGCTGAGCAGCATGATTTCTCACAGCTGAGTTCCATGATTATAGCCTGCTGACTGATTCGTGCCTACTCAGCTCTTTGTTCATTGCCTCCAGAGGCACATGATCAGTGCATGACACCAAACATGATCAGCACATGATCAGTCACATGATCAGTGCATGATAAGCCACGTGATCAGTGCATGATCAGTCACGTGATCAGTGCATGATCAGTCACGTGATCAGTGCATGATAGCTGCGTGATCAGTGCATGATCAGCCACGTGATCAGTGCATGATCAGCCACGTGATCAGTGCATGATCAGCCACGTGATCAGTGCATGATCAGTCACGTGATCAGTGCATGATCAGTCACGTGATCAGTGCATGATCAGTCACGTGATCAGTGCATGATGCTATGATCAGTGCATGATCAGCCACGTGATCAGTGCATGATCAGCCACGTGATCAGTGCATGATCAGTCACGTGATCAGTGCATGATCAGTCACGTGATCAGTGCATGATCAGCCACGTGATCAGTGCATGATCAGTCACGTGATCAGTGCATGATAGCTGCGTGATCATGCATGATCAGCCACGTGATCAGTGCATGATAGCCACGTGATCAGTGCATGATCAGTCACGTGATCAGTGCATGATCAGTCACGTGATCAGTGCATGATCAGTCACGTGATCAGTGCATGATCAGCCACGTGATCAGTGCATGATCAGCCACGTGATCAGTGCATGATCAGTCACGTGATCAGTGCATGATCAGCCACGTGATCAGTGCATGATCAGTCACGTGACCAGCAGTGCAGCAGTCACGTGATCAGTGCATGATCAGTCACGTGATCAGTGCATGATCAGTCACGTGATCAGTGCATGATCAGCCACGTGATCAGTGCATGATCAGTCACGTGATCAGTGCATGATCAGCCACGTGATCAGTGCATGATCAGTCACGTGATCAGTGCATGATCAGCCACGTGATCAGTGCATGATCAGTCACGTGATCAGTGCATGATCAGCCACGTGATCAGTGCATGATCAGCCACGTGATCAGTGCATGATCAGCCACGTGATCAGTGCATGATCAGTCACGTGATCAGTGCATGATAGCCACGTGATCAGTGCATGATCAGTCACGTGATCAGTGTGTGATCAGCCACGTGAACAGTGCATGCTCAGTCACGTGATCAGGGCCTGCTGAGCTGCGTGATTACTGTCTGCTCATCTGCTTGACAATTGCCAGCTGAGCTGCATGATTCCTGCCTGTCATCTGCTTGACAATTGCCAGCTGTGCTGCAGAATTCCTGCCTGCTCAGCTGCTTGATTATTGCCAGCTGAGCAGCATGATTTCTCACAGCTGAGTTCCATGATTATTGCCTACTGATTCGTGCCTACTCAGCTCTTTGTTCATTGCCTCCAGAGGCACATGATCAGTGTATGATAGCAAACATGATCAGTGCATGATCAGTCACATGATCAATGCATGATAAGCCACGTGATCAGCATGATCAGTGACGTGATCAGTGCATGATCAGTCACGTGATCAGTGCATGATAGCACGTGATCAGTGCATGATCAGCCACGTGATCAGTGCATGATAGCCACGTGATCAGTGCATGATCAGTCACGTGATCAGTGCATGATCAGTCACGTGATCAGTGCATGATCAGCCACGTGATCAGTGCATGATCAATCACGTGATCAGTGCATGATCAGTCACGTGACCAGTGCATGGTAGCTACGTGATCAGTGCATGATCAGCCACGTGATCAGTGCATGATCAGCCACGTGATCAGTGCATGATCAGTCACGTGATCAGTGCATGATCAGTCACGTGATCAGTGCATGATCAGCCACGTGATCAGTGCATGATCAGTCACGTGATCAGTGCATGATAGCTGCGTGATCAGTGCATGATCAGCCACGTGATCAGTGCATGATCAGCCACGTGATCAGTGCATGATCAGCCACGTGATCAGTGCATGATCAGTCACGTGATCAGTGCATGATCAGTCACGTGATCAGTGCATGATAGCCACGTGATCAGTGCATGATCAGCCACGTGATCAGTGCATGATCAGCCACGTGATCAGTGCATGATCAGCCACGTGATCAGTGCATGATCAGTCACGTGATCAGTGCATGATCAGCCACGTGATCAGTGCATGATCAGTCACGTGATCAGTGCATGATTCACGTGATCAGTGCATGATCAGTCACGTGATCAGTGCATGATAGCCACGTGATCAGTGCATGATCAGCCACGTGATCAGTGCATGATCAGTCACGTGATCAGTGCATGATCAGTCACGTGATCAGTGCATGATCAGTCACGTGATCAGTATATGAAGCACGTGATCAGTGCATGATCAGCCACGTGATCAGTGCATGATAGCCACGTGATCAGTGCATGATCAGTCACGTGATCAGTGCATGATCAGCCACGTGATCAGTGCATGATCAGCCACGTGATCAGTGCATGATCAGCCACGTGATCAGTGCATGATCAGCCACGTGATCAGTGCATGATCAGTCACGTGATCAGTGCATGATCAGTCACGTGATCAGTGCATGATAGCCACGTGATCAGTGCATGATCAGTCACGTGATCAGTGCATGATCAGCCACGTGATCAGTGCATGATCAGCCACGTGATCAGTGCATGATCAGTTACGTGATCAGTGCATGATCAGTCACGTGATCAGTGCATGGAGCCACGTGATCAGTGCATGATCAGCCACGTGATCAGTGCATGATAGCCACGTGATCAGTGCATGATCAGTCACGTGATCAGTGCATGATCAGCCACGTGATCAGTGCATGATCAGTCACGTGATCAGTGCATGATCAGTCACTGACCAGCATGATAGCCACGTGATCAGTGCATGATCAGCCACGTGATCAGTGCATGATAGCCACGTGATCAGTGCATGATCAGTTACGTGATCAGTGCATGATCAGCCACGTGATCAGTGCATGATAGCCACGTGATCAGTGCATGATCAGTCACGTGATCAGTGCATGATCAGCCACGTGATCAGTGCATGATCAGTACGTGATCAGTGCATGATAGTCACGTGATCAGTGCATGATCAGTCACGTGATCAGTGCATGATCAGCCACGTGATCAGTGCATGATAGCCACGTGATCAGTGCATGATAGCCACGTGATCAGTGCATGATCAGTCACGTGATCAGTGCATGATCAGCCACGTGATCAGTGCATGATAGCCACGTGATCAGTGCATGATCAGTCACGTGATCAGTGCATGATCAGTCACGTGATCAGTGCATGATCAGTCACGTGATCAGTGCATGATCAGCCACGTGATCAGTGCATGATAGCCACGTGATCAGTGCATGATCAGCCACGTGATCAGTGCATGATCAGCCACGTGATCAGTGCATGATCAGTCACGTGATCAGTGCATGATCAGTCACGTGATCAGTGTGTGATCAGCCACGTGAACAGTGCATGCTCAGTCACGTGATCAGGGCCTGCTGAGCTGCGTGATTACTGTCTGCTCATCTGCTTGACAATTGCCAGCTGAGCTGCACGATTCCTGCCTGTCATCTGCTTGACAATTGCCAGCTGTGCTGCGTAATTCCTGCCTGCTCAGCTACTTGATTATTGCCAGCTGAGCAGCATGACAGAGCTGAGTTCCATGATTATAGCCTGCTGACTGATTCGTGCCTACTCAGCTCTATGTTCATTGCCTCCAGAGGCACATGATCAGTGTGTGACACCAAACATGATCAGTCACATGATCAGTGCATGATAAGCCACGTGATCAGTGCATGATCAATTGTGATCAGTGCATGATCAGTCATGTGATCAGCATGGTAGCTGCGTGATCAGTGCATGATCAGCCACGTGATCAGTGCATGATAGCCACGTGATCAGTGCATGATCAGTCACGTGATCAGTGCATGATCAGTCACGTGATCAGTGCATGATCAGCCACGTGATCAGTGCATGATAGCCACGTGATCAGTGCATGATCAGTCACGTGATACGTGTGTGATCAGCCACGTGATCAGTGCATGATATCCACGTGATCAGTGCATGATAGCCACGTGATCAGTGCATGATTAGCCACGTGATCAGTGCATGATCAGTCACGTGATTCGTGTGTGATCAGCCACGTGATCAGTGCATGATGAGCCACGTGATCAGTGCAGGATCAATTACGTGATCAGTGCATGATCAGTCACGAGACCACTACATGGTTGCTACGTGATCGTTGCATGATCAGCCACGTGAGCAGACCATGATAGCCACGTGATCAGTGCATGATCAGTCACGTGATCAGTACATGATCAGTCACGTGAACAGTGCATGATCATTTACGTGATCTGTGCATGATCAGTCACGTGACCAGTATATGGTAGCTACGTGATCATTCCATGACGAGCCACTTGAGCAGTGCATGATAGCCACTTGATGTGTGCATGATCAGTTACGTGAGCAGAGTATGATCAGCCACGTGATCAGTGCATGAGTGCCACGTGATCAGTGCATGATATGTCACGTGACAGGTGTGTGATCAGCCACGTGAACAGTGCATGTTCAGCCACGTGATCAGTGCATGATAGCCACGTGATCAGTGCATGATCAGTTACGTGAGCAGTGTATGATCAGCCAGTGATCAGTGCATGGTCAGACACGTGAACAGTGTATGATCAGCCACGTGATCAGTGCATGATATCCAAGTGATCAGTGAATGATCAATCACGTGATCAGTGTATGATCAGCCACGTGAACAGTGCATGCTCAGTCACGTGATCAGGGCCTGCTGAGCTGCGTGATTACTGTCTGCTCATCTGCTTGACAATTGCCAGTTGAGCTGCACGATTCCTGCCTGTCATCTGCTTGACAATTGCCACCTGTGCTGCGTAATTCCTGCCTGCTCAGCTGCTTGATTATTGCCAGCTGAGCAGCATGATTTCTCACAGCTGAGTTCCATGATTATAGCCTGCTGACTGATTCGTGCCTACTCAGCTCTTTGTTTATTGCCTCCAGAGGCACATGATCAGTGTATGATACCAAACATGATCAGCGCATGATCAGTCACATGATCAGTGCATGATAAGTCACGTGATCAGTGCATGATCAGTCATGTGATCAGTGCATGATCAGTCACGTGATCAGTGCATGATAGCTACGTGATCAGTGCATGATCAGCCACGTGATCAGTGCATGATCAGTCACGTGATCAGTGCATGATCAGTCACGTGATAGTGCATGATCAGCCACGTGATCAGTGCATGATATCCACGTGATCAGTGCATGATAGCCACGTGATCAGTGCATGATCAGTCACGTGATCAGTGCATGATCAGTCACGTGATACGTGTGTGATCAGCCACGTGATCAGTGCATGATGAGCCACGTGATCAGTGCATGATCAATTACGTGATCAGTGCATGATCAGTCACGTGACCAGTACATGGTAGCTACGTGATCATTGCATGATCAGCCACGTGATCAGTGCATGATAGCCACGTGATCAGTGCATGATCAGTCACGTGATCAGTGCATGATCAGTCACGTGACAGTGCATGATCATTTACGTGATCAGTGCATGATCAGTCACGTGACCAGTATATGGTAGCTACGTGATCATTCCATGACGAGCCACGTGAGCAGTGCATGATAGCCACGTGATGTGTGCATGATCAGTTACGTGATCAGAGTATGATCAGCCACGTGATCAGTGCATGAGTGCCACGTGATCAGTGCATGATATGTCACGTGACAGGTGTGTGATCAGCCACGTGAACAGTGCATGATCAGCCACGTGATCAGTGCATGATAGCCACGTGATCAGTGCATGATCAGTTACGTGAGCAGTGTATGATCAGCCACGTGATCAGTGCATGGTCAGACACGTGAACAGTGTATGATCAGCCACGTGATCAGTGCATGATATCCACGTGATCAGTGCATGATCATCACGTGATCAGTGTATGATCAGCCACGTGAACAGTGCATGCTCAGTCACGTGATCAGGGCCTGCTGAGCTGCGTGATTACTGTCTGCTCATCTGCTTGACAATTGCCAGCTGTGCTGCGTAATTCCTGCCTGCTCAGCTGCTTGATTATTGCCAGCTGAGCAGCATGATTCCTCACACCTGAGTTCCATGATTATTGCCTGCTGACTGTTTGATTCGTGCCTACTCAGCTCTTTGTTTATTGCCTCCAGAGGCACATGATCAGTGTATGATAGCAAACATGATCAGCGCATGATCAGTCACCTGATCAGCGCCATTAAGTCACGTGATCAGTACAGTCATGTGATCAGTCCATGCTCAGTCACGGTATCAGTGCATGATCAGCCACGTGATCAGTGCATGATCAGCCACGTGATCAGTGCATGATAGCTACGTGATCAGTGCATGATTTGTCACGTGATCAGTGCATGATCAGGCAGGTGATCAGTGCATGATCAGCCACGTGATCAGTGCATGATAGCCACGTGATCAGTGCATGATCAGTCACCTGATGGTGTATGATCAGTCACGTGACCGTACATGGTAGCTACATGATCATTGCATGATCAGCCACGTGAGTAGTGCATGATAGCCACGTGATCAGTGCATGATCAGTCACGTGATCAGTGCATGATCAGTCATGTGATCAGTGCATGATCAGTCACGTGATCAGTGCATGATCAGCCACGTGATCAGTGCATGATAGCCACGTGATCAGTGCATGATCAGTCACGTGATCAGTGCATGATCAGTCACGTGATCAGTGCATGATCAGTCACGTGATCAGTACATGGTAGCCACGTGATCAGTGCATGATCAGCCACGTGATCAGTGCATGATAGCCACGTGATCAGTGCATGATCAGCCACGTGATCAGTGCATGATCAGCCACGTGATCAGTGCATGATCAGTCACGTGATCAGTGCATGATCATCACGTGATCAGTGCATGATCAGTCATGATCAGTGCATGATCAGCACATGATCAGTGCATGATCAGTCACGTGATCAGTGCATGATCAGCCACGTGATCAGTGCATGATAGCCACGTGATCAGTGCATGATCAGTCACGTGATCAGTGCATGATCAGTCACGTGATCAGTGCATGATCAGCCACGTGATCAGTGCATGATCAGCCACGTGATCAGTGCATGATAGCCACGTGATCAGTGCATGATCAGTTACGTGATCAGTGCATGATCAGCCACGTGATCAGTGCATGATCAGCCACGTGATCAGTGCATGATCAGCCACGTGATCAGTGCATGATAGCCACGTGATCAGTGCATGATCAGCCACGTGATCAGTGCATGATCAGCCACGTGATCAGTGCATGATCAGTCACGTGATCAGTGCATGATCAGCCACGTGATCAGTGCATGATAGCCACGTGATCAGTGCATGATCATCACGTGATCAGTGCATGATCAGCCACGTGATCAGTGCATGATCAGTCACGTGATCAGTGCATGATCAGCCACGTGATCAGTGCATGATAGCCACGTGATCAGTGCATGATCAGCCACGTGATCAGTGCATGATCAGTCACGTGATCAGTGCATGATCAGTCACGTGATCAGTGCATGATCAGCCACGTGATCAGTGCATGATCAGTCATGTGATCAGTGCATGATAGCCACGTGATCAGTGCATGATCAGCTCCGTGATCAGTGCATGATCAGCCACGTGATCAGTGCATGATAGCCACGTGATCAGTGCATGATCAGTCACGTGATCAGTGCATGATCACGTGATCAGTGCATGATCAGCCACGTGATCAGTGCATGATCAGTCACGTGATCAGTGCATGATAGCCACGTGATCAGTGCATGATCAGCCACGTGATCAGTGCATGATCAGCCACGTGATCAGTGCATGATCAGTCACGTGATCAGTGCATGATCAGCCACGTGATCAGTGCATGATAGCCACGTGATCAGTGCATGATCAGCCACGTGATCAGTGCATGATCAGTCACGTGATCAGTGCATGATCAGCACGTGATCAGTGCATGATCAGCCACGTGATCAGTGCATGATAGCCACGTGATCAGTGCATGATCAGTCACGTGATCAGTGCATGATCAGCCACGTGATCAGTGCATGATCAGTCACGTGATCAGTGCATGATCAGTCACGTGACCAGTATATGAGCACGTGATCATTGCATGATCAGCCACGTGAGCAGTGCATGATAGCCACGTGATCAGTGCATGATCAGTCACGTGATCAGTGCATGATCAGCCACGTGATCAGTGCATGATCAGCCACGTGATCAGTGCATGATCAGCCACGTGATCAGTGCATGATCAGCCACGTGATCAGTGCATGATCAGCCACGTGATCAGTGCATGATCAGCCACGTGATCAGTGCATGATCAGCCACGTGATCAGTGCATGATCAGCCACGTGATCAGTGCATGATCAGCCACGTGATCAGTGCATGATCAGCCACGTGATCAGTGCATGATATCCACGTGATCAGTGCATGATCATCACGTGATCAGTGTATGATCAGCCACGTGAACAGTGCATGCTCAGTCACGTGATCAGGGCCTGCTGAGCTGCGTGATTACTGTCTGCTCATCTGCTTGACAATTGCCAGCTGAGCTGCACGATTCCTGCCTGTCATCTGCTTGACAATTGCCAGCTGTGCTGCGTAATTCCTGCCTGCTCAGCTGCTTGATTATTGCCAGCTGAGCAGCATGATTCCTCACAGCTGAGTTCCATGATTATTGCCTGCTGACTGTTTGATTCGTGCCTACTCAGCTCTTTGTTTATTGCCTCCAGAGGCACATGATCAGTGTATGATAGCAAACATGATCAGTGCATGATCAGTCACATGATCAGCGCCATTAAGTCACGTGATCACTACATGATAGTCATGTGATCAGTCCATGCTCAGTCACGGTATCAGTGCATGATCAGCCACGTGATCAGTGCATGATCAGCCACGTGATCAGTGCATGATAGCCACGTGATCAGTGCATGATCAGTCACGTGATCAGTGCATGATCAGGCACGTGATCAGTGCATGATCAGCCACGTGATCAGTGCATGATAGCCACGTGATCAGTGCATGATCAGTCACCTGATGGGTGTATGATCAGTCACGTGACCGTACATGGTAGCTACATGATCATTGCATGATCAGCCACGTGAGTAGTGCATGATAGCCACGTGATCAGTGCATGATCAGTCACGTGATCAGTGCATGATCAGTCATGTGATCAGTGCATGATCAGCACGTGATCAGTGCATGATCAGCCACGTGATCAGTGCATGATAGCCACGTGATCAGTGCATGATCAGTCACGTGATCAGTGCATGATCAGTCACGTGATCAGTGCATGATCAGCCACGTGATCAGTGCATGATCAGCCACGTGATCAGTGCATGATCAGTCACGTGATCAGTGCATGATCAGTCACGTGATCAGTGCATGATAGCTGTGATCAGTGCATGATCAGCCACATGAGTGCATGATAGCCACGTGATCAGTGCATGATCAGTCACGTGATCAGTGCATGATCAGTGACGTGATGTGCATGATCAGTCACGTGATCAGTGCATGATCAGCCACGTGATCAGTGCATGATCAGTCACGTGATCAGTGCATGATCAGCCACGTGATCAGTGCATGATCAGTTACGTGATCAGTGCATGATCAGTCACGTGACCAGTGCATGGTAGCTACGTGATCAGTGCATGATCAGCCACGTGATCAGTGCATGATAGCCACGTGATCAGTGCATGATCAGTCACGTGATCAGTGCATGATCAGTCACGTGATCAGTGCATGATCAGTCACGTGATCAGTGCATGATCAATACGTGATCAGTGCATGATCAGTCACGTGACAGTGCATGATAGACGTGATCAGTGCATGATCAGCCACGTGATCAGTGCATGATAGCCACGTGATCAGTGCATGATCAGCCACGTGATCAGTGCATGATCAGTCACGTGATCATGTGTGATCAGCCACGTGATCAGTGCATGATAGCCACGTGATCAGTGCATGATCAATTACGTGATCAGTGCATGATCAGTCACGTGATCAGTGCATGGTTGCTACGTGATCAGTGCATGATCAGCCACGTGAGCAGTGCATGATAGCCACGTGATCAGTGCATGATCAGTCACGTGATCAGTGCATGATCAGTCACGTGATCAGTGCATGATCACCACGTGATCAGTGCATGATCAGTCACGTGATCAGTATATGGTAGCCAGTGATCATTGCATGACAGCCACGGAGCAGTGCATGATAGCCACGTGATCAGTGCATGATCAGTTACGTGATCATGTATGATCAGCCACGTGATCAGTGCATGAGTCCCACGTGATCAGTGCATGATATGCGTGACAGTGTATGATCAGCCACGTGATCAGTGCATGATCAGCCACGTGATCAGTGCATGATCAGCCACGTGATCAGTGCATGATCACCACGTGATCAGTGCATGATCAGTCACGTGATCAGTGCATGATCATCACGTGATCAGTGCATGATCAGTCACGTGATCAGTGCATGATAGCACGTGATCAGTGCATGATCAGCCACGTGATCAGTGCATGATAGCCACGTGATCAGTGCATGATCAGCCACGTGATCAGTGCATGATCAGTCACGTGATCAGTGCATGATCAGTCACGTGATCAGTGCATGATCAGCCACGTGATCAGTGCATGATCAGCCATGTATCAGTGCATGATAGCCCGTGATCAGTGCATGATCAGTCCGTGATCAGTGCATGATCAGCCACGTGATCAGTGCATGATAGCTCACGTGATCAGTGCATGATCAGCCACGTGATCAGTGCATGATCAGTCACGTGATCAGTGCATGATCAGCGTGATCAGTGCATGATCAGTCACGTGATCAGTGCATGATAGTCACGTGATCAGTGCATGATCAGTCACGTGATCAGTGCATGATCAGCCACGTGATCAGTGCATGATCAGTACGTGATCAGTGCATGATCAGCCACGTGATCAGTGCATGATAGCCACGTGATCAGTGCATGATCAGTTACGTGATCAGTGCATGATCAGCCACGTGATCAGTGCATGATCAGTCACGTGATCAGTGCATGATCAGCCACGTGATCAGTGCATGATAGCCACGTGATCAGTGCATGATCATCACGTGATCAGTGCATGATCAGCCACGTGATCAGTGCATGATCAGTCACGTGATCAGTGCATGATCAGTCACGTGATCAGTGCATGAAGCCACGTGATCAGTGCATGATCAGCCACGTGATCAGTGCATGATAGCCACGTGATCAGTGCATGATCAGTCACGTGATCAGTGCATGATCAGTCACGTGATCAGTGCATGATCAGTCACGTGATCAGTGCATGATCAATTACGTGATCAGTGCATGATCAGTCACGTGATCAGTACATGGTAGCTACGTGATCAGTGCATGATCAGCCATGATCAGTGCATGATAGCCACGTGATCAGTGCATGATCAGTCACGTGATCAGTGATCAGTCACGTGATCAGTGCATGATCAGTCACGTGATCAGTGCATGATATAGACGTGATCAGTGCATGATCAGTCACGTGATCAGTGCATGATCAGTCACGTGATCAGTGCATGATCAGCCACGTGATCAGTGCATGATCAGTCACGTGATCAGTGCATGATCAGTCACGTGATCAGTGCATGATCAGCCACGTGATCAGTGCATGATCAGCCACGTGATCAGTGCATGATCAGCCACGTGATCAGTGCATGATCAGTCACGTGATCAGTGCATGATCAGCCAGTGATCAGTGCATGATCAGCCACGTGATCAGTGCATGATAGCCACGTGATCAGTGCATGATCAGTCACGTGATCAGTGCATGATCAGTCACGTGACCAGTGCATGGTAGCTACGTGATCATTGCATGATCAGCCACGTGATCAGTGCATGATAGCCACGTGATCAGTGCATGATCAGTCACGTGATCAGTGCATGATCAGTCACGTGATCAGTGCATGACAGGCACGTGATCAGTGCATGATCAGCCACGTGATCAGTGCATGATAGCCACGTGATCAGTGCATGATCAGTCACGTGATCAGTGCATGATCAGTCACGTGATCAGTGCATGATCAGCCACGTGATCAGTGCATGATCAGCCACGTGATCAGTGCATGATCAGTTACGTGATCAGTGCATGATCAGTCACGTGATCAGTGCATGGTAGCCACGTGATCAGTGCATGATCAGCCACGTGATCAGTGCATGATAGCCACGTGATCAGTGCATGATCAGTCACGTGATCAGTGCATGATCACCACGTGATCAGTGCAGATCACGTGATCAGTGCATGATCAATTACGTGATCAGTGCATGATCAGTCACGTGACCAGTACATGGTAGCTACGTGATCAGTGCATGATCAGCACGTGAGTGCATGATAGCCACGTGATCAGTGCATGATCAGTCACGTGATCAGTGCATGATCATCCGGGTGATCAGTGCATGATCAGTCATGTGATCAGTGCATGATATAGACGTGATTAGTGCATGATCATTCTCGTGATCAGTGCATGTTCAACCACGTGATCAGTGCATGATAGCCACGTGATGTGCACGATAGCCAGATGAGTGCATTATCAGTCACGTGATCAGTGTATGATCAGCCAAGTAATAAGTGCATGATAGCCAACTGATCAGTGCATGATCAGCCACGTGATCAGTGCATGATAGCCACGTGATCAGTGCATGATCAGTTACGTGAGCAGTGTATGATCAGCCACGTGATCAGTGCATGGTCAGACACATGAACAGTGTATGATCAGCCATGTGATTAGTGCATGATATCCAAGTGATCAGTGCATGATCATCACGTGATCAGTGTATGATCAGCCACGTGAACAGTGCATGCTCAGTCACGTGATCAGGGCCTGCTGAGCTGCGTGATTACTGTCTGCTCATCTGCTTGACAATTGCCAGCTGAGCTGCACGATTCCTGCCTGTCATCTGCTTGACAATTGCCAGCTGTGCTGCGTAATTCCTGCCTGCTCAGCTGCTTGATTACTGCCAGCTGAGCAGCGTGATTCCTCACAGCTGAGTTCCATGATTATTGCCTGCTGACTGTTTGATTCGTGCCTACTCAGCTCTTTGTTTATTGCCTGCATAGGCACATGATGAGTGTATGATAGCAAACATGATCAGTGCATGATCAGTCACATGATCAGAGCCATTAAGTCACGTGATCACTACATGATAGTCATGTGATCAGTCCATGCTCAGTCACGGTATGAGTGCATGATCAGCCAGGTGATCAGTGCATGATCAGCCAGGTGATCAGTTCATGATAGCTATGTGATCAGTTCATGATTTGTCACGTGATCTGTGCATGACCAGACAGGTGATCAGTGTATGATCAGCCACGTGAACAGTGCATGATAGCCACGTGATCAGTGCATGATCCGTCACCTGATGGGTGTATGATCAGTCACCTGACCGGTACATGGTAGCTACATGATCATTGCATGATCAGCCACGTGAGTAGTGCATGATAGCCACGTGATCAGTGCATGATCAGTCACGTGTTCAGTGCATGATCAGTCATGTAATCTGTGCATGACCAGGCACGTGATCAGTGTATGACCAGACAAGTGATCAGTGCATGATAGCCACGTGATCAGTGCATGATCAGTCACGTGATCAGTGCATGATCAGTCACGTGATCAGTGGATGATCAGCCACGTGATCAGTGCATGATCAGCCACATGATCAGTGCATGATCAATTACGTGATCAGTGCATGATCAGTCACGTGATCAGTGCATGATCAGCCACGTGATCAGTGCATGATAGCCACGAGATCAGTGCATGATCAGTCACGTGATCAGTGCATGATCACTCACGTTAACAGTGCATGATAAGTCACCTGATCAGTGCATGATCAATTACGTGATCAGTGCATGATCAGTCACGTGATCAGTGCATGATCAGTCACGTGATCAGTGCATGATCAGCCACATGATCAGTGCATGATCAATTACGTGATCAGTGCATGATCAGTCACGTGACCAGTATATGGAAGCACGTGATCAGTGCATGATCAGCCACATGAGCCGTGCATGATAACCACGAGATCAGTGCATGATCAGTCACGTGATCAGTGCATGATCACTCACGTTAACAGTGCATGATAAGTCACCTGATCAGTGCATGATCAATACGTGATCAGTGCATGATCAGTCACGTGACCAGTACATGGTAGATACGTGATCATTGCGTGATCAGCCGCGTGATCAGTGCATGATAGCCACGTGATCAGTGCATGAGAGCCACGTGATCAGTGCATGATCAGTCACTTGATACATGTGTGATCAGCCACGTGATCAGTGCATGATGAGCCACGTGATCAGTGCAGGATCAATTACGTGATCAGTGCATGATCAGTCACGTGACCAGTACATGGTTGCTACGTGATCGTGCATGATCAGCCACGTGAGCAGAGCATGATAGCCACGTGATCAGTGCATGATCAGTCACGTGATCAGTACATGATCAGTCACGTGAACAGTGCATGATCATTTACGTGGTCTGTGCATGATCAGTCACGTGACCAGTATATGGTAGCTATGTGATCATTCCATGACGAGCCACGTGAGCAGTGCATGATAGCCACGTGATGTGTGCATGATGAGTTACGTGAGCATAGTATGATCAGCCACGTGATCTGTGCATGAGTCCCACGTGATCAGTGCATGATATGTCACGTGACAGGTGTGTGATCAGCCACATGAACAGTGCATGTTCAGCCACGTGATCAGTGCATGATAGCCACGTGATCAGTGCATGATCAGTTACGTGAGCAGTGTATGATCAGCCACGTGATCAGTGCATGGTCAGACACATGAACAGTGTATGATCAGCCATGTGATTAGTGCATGATATCCAAGTGATCAGTGCATGATCATCACGTGATCAGTGTATGATCAGCCACGTGAACAGTGCATGCTCAGTCACGTGATCAGGGCCTGCTGAGCTGCGTGATTACTGTCTGCTCATCTGCTTGACAATTGCCAGCTGAGCTGCACGATTCCTGCCTGTCATCTGCTTGACAATTGCCAGCTGTGCTGCGTAATTCCTGCCTGCTCAGCTGCTTGATTACTGCCAGCTGAGCAGCGTGATTCCTCACAGCTGAGTTCCATGATTATTGCCTGCTGACTGTTTGATTCGTGCCTACTCAGCTCTTTGTTTATTGCCTGCATAGGCACATGATGAGTGTATGATAGCAAACATGATCAGTGCATGATCAGTCACATGATCAGAGCCATTAAGTCACGTGATCACTACATGATAGTCATGTGATCAGTCCATGCTCAGTCACGGTATGAGTGCATGATCAGCCACGTGATCAGTGCATGATCAGCCAGGTGATCAGTTCATGATCAGCTATGTGATCAGTTCATGATTTGTCACGTGATCTGTGCATGACCAGGCAGATGATCAGTGTATGATCAGCCACGTGAACAGTGCATGATAGCCACGTGATCAGTGCATGATCCGTCACCTGATGGGTGTATGATCAGTCACCTGACCGGTACATGGTAGCTACATGATCATTGCATGATCAGCCACGTGAGTAGTGCATGATAGCCACGTGATCAGTGCATGATCAGTCACGTGTTCAGTGCATGATCAGTCATGTAATCTGTGCATGACAAGGCACGTGATCAGTGTATGACCAGCCAAGTGATCAGTGCATGATAGCCACGTGATCAGTGCATGATCAGTCACGTGATCAGTGCATGATCAGTCACGTGATCAGTGCATGATCAGCCACGTGATCAGTGCATGATCAGCCACATGATCTGTGCATGATCAATTACGTGATCAGTGCATGATCAGTCACGTGACCAGTATATGGTAGCTAGGTGATCATTGCATGATCAGCCACATGAGCCGTGCATGATAGCCACGAGATCAGTGCATGATGAGTGACGTGATAAGTGCATGATCACTCACGTTAACAGTGCATGATAAGTCACCTGATCAGTGCATGATCAATTACGTGATTAGTGCATGATCACTCACGTGACCAGTACATGGTAGCTACGTGATCATTGCATGAACAGCCGCGAGAGCAGTGCATGATAGCCACGTGATCAGTGCATGATCTGTCGCATGATCAGTGTATGATCATCCGGGTGATCAGTGCATGGGCAGTCATGTGATCAGTGCATGATATAGACGTGATTAGTGCATGATCAGTCACGTGATCAGTGTATGTTCAGCCACGTGATCAGTGCACGATAGCCATTTAATGAGTGCACGATAGCCAGATGATCAGTGCATTATCAGTCACGTGATCAGTGTATGATCAGCCAAGTAATAAGTGCATGATAGCCAACTGATCAGTGCATGATCAGCCACGTGATCAGTGCATGATCAGTTACGTGAGCAGTGTATGATCAGCCACGTGATCATTGCATGGTCAAACACGTGAACAGTGTATGATCAGCCACGTGATCAGTGCATGATAGCCACTTGGTCAGTGCATTATCAGTTACGTGAGAAGTGTATGATCAGCCACGTGAACAGTGCATGCTCAGTCACGTGATCTGGGCCTGCTGAGCTGCGTGATTACTGTCTGCTCATCTGCTTGACAATTGCCAGCTGAGCTGCACGATTCCTGCCTGTCATCTGCTTGACAATTGTCAGCTGTGCTGCGTAATTCCTGCCTGCTCAGCTGCTTGATTATTGCCAGCTGAGCAGCATGATTCCTCACACCTGAGTTTCATGATTATTGCCTGCTGACTGTTTGATTCGTGCCTACTCAGCTCTTTGTTTATTGCCTCCAGAGGCACATGATCAGTGTATGATAGCAAACATGATCAGCGCATGATCAGTCACATGATCAGGGCCATTAAGTCACGTGATCACTACATGATAGTCATGTGATCAGTCCATGCTCAGTCACGGTATCAGTGCATGATCAGCCACGTGATCACTGCATGATCTGTCACATGATTAGTGTATGATCATCCACGTGATCTGTGCATGGGCAGTCATGTGATCAGTGCATGATATAGACGTGATAAGTGCATGATCAGTCTCGTGATCAGTGCATGATAGCCACGTGATCAGTGCATGATCAGTCACCTGATGGGTGTATGATCATTCACGTGACCTGTACATGGTAGCTATATGATCATTGCATGATCAGCCACGTGAGTAGTGCATGATAGCCACGTGATCAGTGCATGATCAGTCACGTGTTCAATGCATGATCAGTCATGTAATCGGTGCATGACCAGGCAGGTGATCAGTGTATGACCAGCCAAGTGATCAGTGCATGATAGCCACGTGATCAGTGCATGATCAGTCACGTGATCAGTACATGATCAGTCACGTGAACAGTGCATGATCATTTACGTGATCTGTGCATGATCAGTCACGTGACCAGTATATTGTAGCTATGTGATGATTCCATGACGAGCCACGGGAGGAGTGCATGATAGCCACGTGATGTGTGCATAATGAGTTACGTGAGCAGAGTATGATCAGCCACGTGATCAGTGCATGAGTGCCACGTGATCAGTGCATGATATGTCATGTGACAGGTGTGTGATCAGCCACGTGAACAGTGCAAGATCAGCCATGTGATCAGTCCATGATAGCCACGTGATCAGTTCATGATCAGTTACCTGAGCAGTGTATGATCAGCCACGTGATCAGTGCACGGTCAGACACGTGAACAGTGTATGATCAGCCATGTGATCATTGCATGATATCCAAGTGATCAGTGCATGATCATCACGTGATCAGTGTATGATCAGCCACGTGAACAGTGCATGCTCAGTCACGTGATCAGGGCCTGCTGAGCTGCGTGATTACTGTCTGCTCATCTGCTTGACAATTGCCAGCTGAGCTGCACGATTCCTGCCTGTCATCTGCTTGACAATTGCCAGCTGTGCTGAGTAATTCCTGCCTGCTCAGCTGCTTGATTATTGCCAGCTGAGCAGCATGATTCCTCACAGCTGAGTTCCATGATTATTGCCTGCTGACTGTTTGATTCGTGCCTACTCAGCTCTTTGTTTATTGCCTCCAGAGGCACATGATCAGTGTATGATAGCAAACATGATCAGCGCATGATCAGTCACATGATCAGCGCCATTAAGTCACGTGATCACTACATGATAGTCATGTGATCAGTCCATGTTCAGTCACGGTATCAGTGCATGATCAGCCACGTGATCAGTGCATGACCTGTCACATGATTAGTGTATGATCATCCACGTGATCAGTGCATGGGCTGTCATGTGATCAGTGCATGATATAGACGTGATCAGTGCATGATCAGTCTCGTGATCAGTGCATGATAGCCACGTGATCAGTGCATGATCAGTCACCTGATGGGTGTATGATCATTCACGTGACCTGTACATGGTAGCTACATGATCATTGCATGATCAGCCACGTGAGTAGTGAATGATAGCCACGTGATCACTGCATGATCAGTCACGTGATCAGTGCATGATCAGTCATGTGACTAGTACTTGGTAGCTGCGTGATCATCGCATGATCAGCCACGTGATCAGTGTATGTCCAGCCAAGTGATCAGTGCATGATCAGCCACGTGATCAGTGCATGATCAGTCACGAGATCAGTGCATGATCAGTCACGTGATCAGTGCATGATCAGTCACGTGATCAGTGCATGATCAATTATGTGATCAGTGCATAATCAGTCACGTGACCAGTACATGGTAGCTACGTGATCATTGCCTGATCAGCCACGTGAGCAGTGCATGATCAGCCACGTGATCAGTGCATGATCAGCCATGTGATCAGTGCTTGATCATTCACGTGATCAGTACATGGTCAGTCACGTGATCAGTGCATGATCATCCACGTGATCAGTGCATGTGGAGTCATGTAGTCAATGCATGATAGCGCCGCGATCAGTGCACGATCAGTCCTGTGATGACTGTATGATCAGCCAAGTGATCAGTGCAAGATAGGTACGTGATCAGTGCATGATCAGTAACATGATCAGTGCATGATCAGTCACGTGATAGGTGTGTGATCAGCCATGTGAACAGTGCATGCTCAGTCACGTGATCAGGGCCTGCTGACCTCCGTGATTACTGTCTGCTCATCTGCTTGACAATTTCCAGCTGAGCTGCACGATTCCTGCGTGTCATCTCCTTGACAATTGCCACCTGTGCTGGGTAATTCCTGCCTGCTCATCTACTTGATTATTGCCAGATGAAAAGCATGATTTCTCAGAGCTGAGTTCCATGATTATAGCCTGCTGACTGATTCCTGCCTACTCAGCTCTATGTTCATTGCCTCCAGAGGCACATGATCAGTGTGTGACACCAAACATGATCAGCACATGATCAGTCACATGATCAATGCATGTTAAGCCAGGTGATCAGTGCATGATCAATTATGTGCTCAGTGCATGATCAGTCATGTGACCAGTACATGGTAGCTGTGTGATCTTGGCATTATCAGCCACGTGATCAGTGCATGATCAGTCACGTGATCAGTGCATGATCAGTCACGTGATACATGTGTGATCAGCCACATGATCAGTGCATGATATCCACGTGATCAGTGCAGGATAGCCACGTGATCACTTCATGATTATTCACGTGATCTGTACATGATCAGTCACGTGATACGTGTGTAATCAGCCACCTGATCAGTGCGTGATGAGCCATGTGATCAGTGCAGGATCAATTACATGATCAGTGCATGGTCTGTCATGTGACCAGTACATTGTAGCTACGTGATCACTGCATGATCAGCCACGTGAGCAGTGCATGATAGCCACGTAATCAGTGCATGATCAGTCACGTGATCAGTGCATGATCAGTCACGTGTTCAGTGCATGATCAGCCACGTGATCAGTGCATGATCAATTACGTGATCAGTGCATGATCAGTTACGTGAGTAGTGTATGATCAGCCACGAGATCAGTGCATGGTCAGACACATGAACAGTGTATGATTAGCCACGTGATCAGTGCATGATATCCAAGTGATCAGTGCTTGATCAATCACTTGATCAGTGTATAATCAGCCAGGTGAACAGTGCATGCTCAGTCACATGATCAGGGCCTGCTGAGCTGCGTGATTACTGTCTGCTCATCTGCTTGACAATTGGCAGCTGTGCTGCATGATTCCTGCCTGTCATCTGCTTGACAATTGCCAGCTGTGCTGTGTAATTCCTGCCTGCTCAGCTGCTTGATTATTGCCAGCTGAGCAACATGATTCCTCACAGCTGAGTTCCATGATTATTGCCTGCTGACTGTTTGATTCGTGCCTACTCAGCTCTTTGTTTATTGCCTCCAGAGGCACATGATCAGTGTATGATAGCAAACAAGCTCAGCGCATGATCAGTCACATGGTCAGCACCATTAAGTCACGTGATCACTACATGATAGTCATGTGATCAGTCCATGCTCAGTCACGGTATCAGTGCATGATCAGCCACGTGGTCAGTGCATGATAGCCACGTGATCATTACATAATCAGCCACGTGATCAGTGCATGATCAGCCAGGTGATCAGTGAATGATTGCTACGTGATCAGTTCATGATTAGTCACGTGATCTGTGCATGACATGGCAGGTGATCAGTGTATGATCAGCCACGTGAACAGTGCATGATAGCCACGTGATCATTGCATGATCAGTCACCTGATGGGTGTATGATCAGTCACGTGACCGGTACATGTTAGCTACATGATCATTGCATGATCAGCCACGTGAGTAGAGCATGATAGCCACGTGATCATTGCATGATCAGTGACGTGATCAGTGCATGATCAGTCATGTAATCTGTGCATGACCAGGCACGTGATCAGTGTATGACCAGCCATGTGATCGGTGCATGATAGCCACATGATCAGTGCATGATAAGTCACGTAATCAGTGCATGATCAGTCAAGTGATCAGTGCATGATCAGCCACATGATCAGTGCATGATCATTTACGTGATCAGTGCATGATCAGTCACGTTACCAGTACATGGTAGCTACATGATCATTGCATGATCAGCCACGTGAGCAGTGCATGATAGCCACGTGATCAGTGCATGATCAGCCACGTGATCAGTGCATAATCAGTCACGTGATCAGTGCATGGTCAGTCACGTGATCAGTGCATGATCATCCACGTGATCAGTGCATGCGGAGTCATATAGTCAATGCATGATAGCGCCGTAATGAGTGCACGATCAATCCCGTGATGAGTGTATGATCAGCCAAGTGATCAGTGCAAGATAGCTACGGATCAGTGCATGATCAGTCACATGATAAGTGCATGATCAGCCACGTCATCAGTGCATGATAGCCACGTGAGCAGTGCATACAATTACGTGATCAGTGCATGTGCAATCACGTGATCAGTGCATGAGAGCCACGTGATCAGTGCATGATCATTCACGTGATAGGTGTGTGATCAGCGACATGAACAGTGCATGCTCAGTCACGTGATCAGGGCCTGCTGAGCTGCGTGATTACTGTCTGCTCATCTGCTTGACAATTGCCAGCTGAGCTGTACGATTCCTGCCTGTCATCTCCTTGACAATTGCCACCTGTGCTGCATAATTCCTGCCTGCTCATCTACTTGATTATTGCCAGCTGAGCAGCATGATTTCTCAGAGCTGAGTTCCATGATTATAGCCTGCTGACTGATTCCTGCCTACTCAGCTCTTTGTTCATTGCCTCCAGAGGCACATGATCAGTGCGTGACACCAAACATGATCAGCACATGATCAGTCACATGATGAATGCATGATAAGCCAGGTGATCAGTGCATGATCAATTACATGATCAGTGCATGATCAGTCATGTGAGCAGTACATGGTAGCAGCGTGATCACTGCATGATCAGCCACATGAGCAGTGCATGATAGCCACGTAATCAGTGCATGATCAGTCACGTGATCAGTGCATGATCAGTCACGTGTTCAGTGCATGATCAGTCACATGATCAGTGCATGATCAATTACGTGATCAGTGCATGATCGATCACGGGACCAGTACATGGATGCTACGGGATCATTGCATGATCAGCCACGTGATCAGTGCATGATCAATTACGTGATCAGTGCATGATCAGTTACGTGAGCAGTGTATGATCAGTCACGTGATCAGTGCATGATCAGCCACATGATCAGTGCATGATCAGTCACGTGACCAGCACATGGTAGCTGCGTGATCATTTCATGATCAGCCACGTTAGCAGTGCATGATAGCCACGTGATCAGTGCTTGATCAGCCACGTGATAAGTGCATGATCAGTCACGTGATACGTGTGTGATCAGTCACGTGATCTGTGCATGATCGATCACGGGACCAGTACATGGATGCTACGGGATCATTGCATGATCAGCCACGTGATCAGTGCATGATCAATTACGTGATCAGTGCATGATCAGTTACGTGAGCAGTGTATGATCAGTCACGTGATCAGTGCATGATCAGCCACATGATCAGTGCATGATCAGTTACGTGACCAGCACATGGTAGCTGCGTGATCATTTCATGATCAGCCACGTTAGCAGTGCATGATATCCACGTGATCAGTGCATGATCAGTTACGTAAACAGTGCATGATGAGTCTCTTGAACAGTGCATGATCAATCACGTAATCAGTGCATGATCAGCCACGTGATCAGTGCATGATCAGCCACGTGATCAGTGCTTGATCAGTCACGTGATCAGTGCATGATCAGCCAGTGATCAGTGCATGATCAGTCACGTGACCAGTATATGGAGCACGTGATCAGTGCATGATCAGTCTCGTCAACAGTGCCTGATCAGTCACGTGATCAGTGCATGATCAGCCACGTGATCAGTGCATGATCAGTCACGGGATCAGTGCATGATCAGCCACGTGATCAGTGCATGATCAGTCACATGACCAGTATATGGTAGCTATGGGACCAGCGCATGATCAGTCACATGATCAGTGCATGATCATCCACGTCATCAGTGCATGATAGCCACGTGAGCAGTGCATGTCAGCCACGTGATCAGTGCATGCGCAATCACGTGATCAGTGCATGAGAGCCACGTGATCAGTGCATGATCATTCACGTGATAGGTGTGTGATCAGCGACGTGAACAGTGCATGCTCAGTCACGTGATCAGGGCCTGCTGAGCTGCGTGATTACTCTCTGCTCATCTGCTTGACAATTGCCAGCTGAGCTGTATGATTCCTGCCTGTCATCTCCTTGACAATTGTCACCTGTGCTGCAGAATTCCTGCCTGCTCATCTACTTGATTATTTCCAGCTGAGCAGCATGATTTCTCAGAGCTGAGTTCCATGATTATTGCCTACTGAATCCTGCTTACTCAGCTCTTTGTTCATTGCCTCCAGATGCTCATGATCAGTGTGTGACACCAAACATGATCAACACAATATGAGTCATATGATGAATGCATGATAAGCCAGGTGATCAGTGCATGATCAATTACATGATCAGTGCATGATCAGTCATGTGACCAGTACATGGTAGCTGCGTGATCACTGCATGATCAGCCACGTGAGCAGTGCATGATAGCCACGTAATCAGTGCATGATCAGTCACGTGATCAGTGCATGATCAGCCACGGGTTCAGTGCATGATCAGCCACATGATCAGTGCATGATCAATTACGTGATCAGTGCATGATCAGTCACGGGACCAGTACATGGTAGCTACGGGATCATTGCATGGTCAGCCATGTGATCAGTGCATGATCAATTACTTGATCAGTGCATGATCAGTTACGTGAGCAGTGTATGATCAGTCACGTGATCAGTGCATGATCAGCCACATGATCAGTGCATAATCAGTCACGTGACCAGCACATGGTAGCTGCGTGATCATTTCATGATCAGCCACGTTAGCAGTGCATGATAGCCACGTGATCAGTGCTTGATCAGCCAGGTGATCAGTATATGATCAATTATGTGATCAGTGCAAGATCAGTCACGTGACCAGTACATGGTAGCTACGTGATCTGGTGATGATCAGCCACGTGATCAGTGCATGATCAGCCACATGATCAGTGCATGATAGCCACGTGATCAGTGCATGATCAGTCACGTGATACGTGTGTGATCAGCCACGTGATCAGTGCATGATGAGTCAGGTGATCAGTGCAGGATTAATTACGTGATCAGTGCATGATCAGTCACGTGACCAGTACATGGTTGCACTTGATCATTGCATGATCAGCCACGTGATCAGTGCATGATCAGTCACGTGATCATGTGTGATCAGTCACGTGATCAGTACATGATCAGTCACGTGATCAGTATGATTGTACATGATCAGTGCATGACCGCACGTATCAGTGCACGATAGCCACGTGATCAGTGCATGATCAGTTACGTGATCAGTGTATGATCAGCCACGTGATCAGTGCATGGTCTACGCGATCAGTGCATGATCAGCCACGTGATCAGTGCATGATATCCACGTGATCAGTGCATGATCAGTCACGTGATCAGTGCATGATCAGTCACGTGATCAGTGCATGATCAATTACGTGATCAGTGCATGATCACTCACGTGATGTACATACGTGATCATTGCATGATCAGCCACGTGAGCAGTGCATGATCAGCCACGTGATCAGTGCATGATCAGCTACATGATCAGTGCATGATCAATCATGTGATCAGTGCATGATCAGTCACGTGATCAGTGCATGAAGCACGTGATCACGCATGATCAGCCACGTGATCAGTGCATGATCAGCCACGTGATCAGTGCATGATCAGCCACGTGATCAGTGCATGATCAATCACGTGATCAGTGCATGATCACCACGTGATCAGTGCATGGTAGCCACGTGATCATTGCATGATCAGTCACGTGATCAGTGCATGATCAGCCACGTGATCAGTGCATGATCAGCCACGTGATCAGTGCATGATCAGTCACGTGATCAGTGCATGATCAGTCACGTGATCAGTGCATGGGAGCTACGTGATCAGTGCATGATCAGCCACGTGATCAGTATGATGAGCTCATTTGTGATCAGTGCATGATCAGTCACTGATCAGTGCATGATAAGCCACGTGATCAGTGCATGATCAATTACGTGATCGGTGCATGATCAGTCACGTGACCACTGGTATAGAAGCACGTGATCAGTGCATGATCAGCCACGTGATCAGTGCATGATAGCCACGTGATCAGTGCATGATCAGTCCGTGATCAGAGTATGATCAGCCACGTGATCAGTGCATGATAGCCACGTGATCAGTGCATGATCAGTCACGTGATCAGTGCATGATCAGCCACGTGATCAGTGCATGATCAGCCATGTGATCAGTGCATGATATCACGTGATCAGTGCATGATCAGTCTTGTGATCAGTGCATGATCAGCCACGAGATCAGTGCACGATAGCCACGTGATCAGTGCATGATCAGCCAGGTGATCAGTGCATGATCAGTCACGTGATCAGTGCATGATCAGCCACGTGATCAGTGCATGATCAGCCACGTGATCAGTGCATGATCAGTCACGTGATCAGTGCATGATCAGTCACGTGATCAGTGCATGATCAGTCACGCGTGATCACTGTGATCAGCCACGTGATCAGTGCATGTGATAGCCACGTGATCAGTGCATGATCAGCCACGTGATCAGCATGATCAGCCACGTGATCAGTGCATGATCAGCCACGCAGGACAAGCATGATCAGTGCATGATCAGCCACGTGATCAGTGCATGATCAGCACGTGATCAGTGCATGATAGTCACGTGATCAGTGCATGATCAGTTACGTGAGCAGTGTATGATCAGCCACGTGATCAGTGCATGGTCAGACACGTGATCAGTGCATGATCAGCCACGTGATCAGTGCATGATATCCAAGTGATCAGTGCATGATCAGTCACGTGATCAGTGTATGATCAGCCACGTGAACAGTGCATGCTCAGTCACGTGATCAGGGCCTGCTGAGCTGCGTGATTACTGTCTGCTCATCTGCTTGACAATTGCCAGCTGAGCTGCACGATTCCTGCCTGTCATCTGCTTGACAATTGCCAGCTGTGCTGTGTAATTCCTGCCTGCTCAGCTGCTTGATTATTGCCAGCTGAGCAGCATGATTCCTCACAGCTGAGTTCCATGATTATTGCCTGCTGACTGTTTGATTCGTGCCTACTCAGCTCTTTGTTTATTGCCTCCAGAGGCACATGATCAGTGTATGATAGCAAACATGATCAGCGCATGATCAGTCACATGATCAGCGCCATTAAGTCACGTGATCACTACATGATAGTCATGTGATCAGTCCATGCTCAGTCACGGTATCAGTGCATGATCAGCCACGTGATCAGTGCATGATAGCCACATGATCAGTGCATGATCAGCCACGTGATCAGTGCATGATCAGCCACGTGATCAGTGCATGATCAGTCACGTGATCAGTGCATGATCAGTCACGTGATCAGTGGATGATCAGCCACGTGATCAGTGCATGATCAGCCACGTGAACAGTGCATGATAGCCACGTGATCAGTGCAGGATCCGTCACCTGATGGGTGTATGATCATTACGTGACTGTACATGGTAGCTACATGATCATTGCATGATCAGCCACGTGATCAGAGCATGATAGCCACGTGATCAGTATGATCAGTCACGTGATCAGTGCATGATCAGTCATGTGATCAGTGCATGATAGGCACGTGATCCTGGTGTATGATCAGCCACGTGATCAGTGCATGATAGCCACATGATCAGTGCATGATCAGTCACGTGATCAGTGCATGATCAGTCACGTGATCAGTGCATGATCAGCCACGTGATCAGTGCATGATCATTTACGTGATCAGTGCATGATCAGTCACGCACAGTACATGGTAGCACGTGATCATTGCATGATCAGCCACGTGATCAGTGCATGATAGCCACGTGATCAGTGCATGATCAGCCACGTGATCAGTGCATGATCAGTCACGTGATCAGTGCATGATCAGTCACGTGATCAGTGCATGATCAGCCACGTGATCAGTGCATGATCAGCCACGTGATCAGTGCATGATAGCCACGTGATCAGTGCATGATCAGTCACGTGATCAGTGCATGATCAGCCACGTGATCAGTGCATGATAGCCACGTGATCAGTGCATGATCAGTCACGTGATCAGTGCATGATCAGTCACGTGATCAGTGCATGAAGCCACGTGATCAGTGCATGACAGTCACGTGATCAGTGCATGTCAGTCACGTGATCAGTGCATGAGAGCCACGTGATCAGTGCATGATCAGTCACGTGATAGGTGTGTGATCAGCCACGTGATCAGTGCATGATCAGTCACGTGATCAGCTCATGGAGCTGCGTGATTACTGCATGCTCATCTGCTTGACAATTGCCACTGAGCTGCACGATTCCTGCCTGTCATCTGCTTGACAATTGCCACCTGTGCTGCATAATTCCTGCCTGCTCACTGCTTGATTATTGCCAGCTGAGCAGCATGATTTCTCAGGCTGAGTTCCATGATTATAGCCTGCTGACTGATTCCTGCCTAGTCAGCTCTTTGTTCATTGCCTCCAGAGGCACATGATCAGTGTATGACACCAAACGTGATCAGTGCATGATCAGTCACGTGATCAGTGCATGATAAGCCACGTGATCAGTGCATGATCAGTTACGTGATCAGTGCATGATCAGTCACGTGATCAGTGCATGGTAGCCACGTGATCAGTGCATGATCAGCCACGTGATCAGTGCATGACAGCCACGTGATCAGTGCATGATCAGTCACGTGATCAGTGCATGATCAGTCACGTGATCAGTGCATGATCAGCCACGTGATCAGTGCATGATCAGTTACGTGATCAGTGCATGATCAGTCACGTGACCAGTACATGATAGCCACGTGATCAGTGCATGATCAGCCACGTGAGCAGTGCATGATAGCCACGTGATCAGTGCATGATCAGCCACGGATCAGTGCATGATCAGTCACGTGACCAGTACATGGTAGTCGTGATCATTGCATGATCAGCCTCGTGAGCAGTGCATGATAGCCACGTGATCAGTGCATGATCAGTCACGTGATCAGTGCATGATCAGCCACGTGATCAGTGCATGATCAGTCACGTGATCACTGCATGATCAGCCACGTGATCAGTGCATGATCAGCCACGTGATCAGTGCATGAGAAAGCCATGATCAGTGCATGATAACCACGTGATCAGTGCATGATCAGTCACGTGATCAGTGTGTGATCAGCCACGTGATCAGTGCATGATGAGTCACGTGATCAGTGCAGGATCAATACGTGATCAGTGCATGATCAGTCACGTGATCAGTGCATGGTTGCTACGTGATCAGTGCATGATCAGCCACGTGATCAGTGCATGATCAGCCACGTGATCAGTGCATGATCAGTCACGTGATCAGTGCATGATCAGTCGTGATCAGTGCATGATCACACATGATCAGTGCATGATCAGTCACGTGATCAGTGCATGATCAGCACGTGATCAGTGCATGATCAGCCACGTGATCAGTGCATGATAGCCACGTGATCAGTGCATGATCAGTCACGTGATCAGTGCATGATCAGCCACGTGATCAGTGCATGAGTGCCACGTGATCAGTGCATGATCAGTCACGTGACAGGTGTGTGATCAGACACGTGAACAGTGCATGTTCAGCCACGTGATCAGTGCATGATCCACGTGATCAGTGCATGATCAGTTACGTGACCAGTGTATGATCAGCCACGTGATCAGTGCATGATCAGCCACGTGAACAGTGTATGATCAAACACGTGATCAGTGCATGATAGCCACGTGATCAGTGCATGATCAGTCACGTGATCAGTGCATGATAAGCTCATGTGATCAGTGCATGATCAGCCACGTGATCAGTGCATGATCAGCCACGTGACCAGTACATGGAAGCACGTGATCATTGCATGATCAGTCACGTGAGCAGTGCATGATAGTCATGATCACTGCATGATCTGTGACCTGATCAGTGTATGTTTATCCACGTGATCAGCATGATAGTCACGTGATCAGTGCATGATACAGACGTGATCAGTGCATGATCAGTCTCTGATCAGTGTATGATCAACCACGTGATCAGTGCATGATAGCCAGGTAATCAGTGCATGATAGCCAGTGATCAGTGCATGATCAGTCACGTGATCAGTGTATGATCAGCCAAGTGATCAGTGCATGATTGCCAACTGATCAGTGCATGATCAGTCACGTGATCAGTGCATGATCAGTCACGTGATCAGTGCATGATCAGTCACGTGATCAGTGCATGATCAGCCACGTGATCAGTGCATGATCAGTTACGTGATCAGTGCATGATCAGTCACGTGATCAGTGCATGATCAGACACGTGATCAGTGCATGATCAACCACGTGATCAGTGCATGATCAGTCACGTGACCAGTACATGGTAGCTATGGATCATTGCATGATCAGCCATGTTTGCATGATAGCCACTGATCAGTGCATGATCAGTCACGTGATCAGTGCATGATCAGCCACGTGATCAGTGCATGACCAATTACGTGATCAGTGCATGATCAGTCACGTGATCAGTGCATGATAAGCACGTGATCAGTGCATGATCAGCCACGTGATCACTGCATGATAGTCACGTGATCAGCATGATCAGTTACGTGATCAGTGTATGATCAGCCACGTGATCAGTGCATGATCAGCCACGTGATCAGTGCATGATCAGTCACGTGATCAGTGCATGATATCCACGTGATCAGTGCATGATCAGTCACGTGATCAGTGCATGATAGCCACGTGATCAGTGCATGATCAGTCACGTGATCAGTATGATCAGTCACCTGATCAGTGCATGATATAGCCACGTGATCAGTGCATGATAGCCAGATGATCAGTGCATGATCAGCCACGTGATCAGTGCATGATCAGCCACGTGATCAGTGCATGATAGCCACGTGATCAGTGCATGATCAGTCACGTGATCAGTGCATGATCAGCCACGTGATCAGTGCATGATCAGTCACGTGATACGTGTGTGATCAGCCATGATCAGTGCATGATATCCACGTGATCAGTGCATAGCCATGATCAGTTGCGATAGCCACGTGATCAGTGCATGATCAGTCACGTGATCAGTACATGATCAGTACGTGATCAGTGCATGATCAGCCACGTGATCAGTGCATGATAGCCACGTGATCAGTGCATGATCAGCCACGTGATCAGTGCATGATCAGCCACGTGATCAGTGCATGAGCCACGTGATCAGTGCATGATCAGTTACGTGATCAGTGCATGATCAGTCACGTGACCAG
>NW_026894633.1:0-100208 GCF_032452875.1 Bos javanicus | reverse complement strand
TGCATGATCAGTCACGTGACCAGTATATGATTGCTCGTGATCAGTGCATGATCAGGCACACGTGATCAGTGCATGATAGCCACGTGATCAGTGCATGAGTCACGTGATCAGTGCATGATCAGCCACGTGATCAGTGCATGATGCCACGTGATCAGTGCATGATATGTCACGTGATCAGTGTGTGATCAGCCACGTGATCAGTGCATGATCAGCCACGTGATCAGTGCATGATAGCCACGTGATCAGTGCATGATCAGTCACGTGATCAGTGCATGATCAGCCACGTGATCAGTGCATGATGCCACGTGATCAGTGCATGATCAGTCACGTGACAGTGCATGATCAGCCACGTGATCAGTGCATGATCAGCCACGTGATCAGTGCATGATCAGTCACGTGATCAGTGTATGATCAGCCACGTGATCAGTGCATGATGCCACGTGATCAGTGCATGATAGTCACGTGATCAGTGTGTGATCAGCCACGTGATCAGTGCATGATCAGCCACGTGATCAGTGCATGATCACACGTGATCAGTGCATGATCAGTCACGTGATCAGTGCATGATCAGCCACGTGATCAGTGCATGATCAGACACGTGATCAGTGTATGATCAGCCACGTGAACAGTGCATGCTCAGTCACGTGATCAGGGCCTGCTGAGCTGCGTGATTACTGTCTGCTCATCTGCTTGACAATTGCCAGCTGAGCTGCACGATTCCTGCCTGTCATCTGCTTGACAATTGCCAGCTGTGCTGCGTAATTCCTGCCTGCTCAGCTGCTTGATTATTGCCAGCTGAGCAGCATGATTCCTCACAGCTGAGTTCCATGATTATTGCCTGCTGACTGTTTGATTCGTGCCTACTCAGCTCTTTGTTTATTGCCTCCAGAGGCACATGATCAGTGTATGATAGCAAACATGATCAGCGCATGATCAGTCACATGATCAGCGCCAGTAAGTCACGTGATCACTACATGATAGTCATGTGATCAGTCCATGCTCAGTCACGGTATCAGTGCATGATCAGCCACGTGATCAGTGCATGATCTGTCACAAGATTAGTGTATGATCATCCACGTGATCAGTGCATGGGCAGTCATGTGATCAGTGCATGATATAGACGTGAACAGTGCATGATCAGTCTCGTGATCAGTGCATGATAGCCACGTGATCAGTGCATGATCAGTCACCTGATGGGTGTATGATCATTCACGTGACCTGTACATGGTAGCTACATGATCATGCATGATCAGCCACGTGATAGTGCATGATAGCCACGTGATCAGTGCATGATCAGTCACGTGATCAGTGCATGATCAGTCATGTGACCAGTACATGGTAGCTGCGTGATCATGGCATGATCAGCCACGTGAGCAGTGCATGATAGCCACGTGATCAGTGCATGATCAGGCACGTGATCAGTGCATGATCAGTCACGTGATCAGTGCATGATCAGCCACGTGATCAGTGCATGATCAGGCACGTGATCAGTGTATGTCCAGCCACGTGATCAGTGCATGATAGCCACGTGATCAGTGCATGATCAGTCACGTGATCAGTGCATGATCAGTTACGTGATCAGTGTATGATCAGCCACGTGATCAGTGCATGATCAGCCACATGATCAGTGCATGATCAATTACGTGATCAGTGCATGATCAGTCACGTGACCAGTACATGGTAGCTACGTGATCATTGCATGATCAGCCACATGATCAGTGCATGATAGCCACGTGATCAGTGCATGATAGCCACGTGATCAGTGCATGATCAGTCATGTGATACGTGTGTGATCAGCCACGTGATCAGTGCATGATATCCACGTGATCAGTGCATGACAGCCACGTGATCAGTGCATGAGAGCCACGTGATCAGTGCATGATCAGTCTCGTGATACATGTGTGATCAGCCACGTGATCAGTGCATGATGAGCCACGTGATCAGTGCAGGATCAATTACGTGATCAGTGCATGATCAGTCACGTGACCAGTACATGGTTGCTACGTGATCGTTGCATGATCAGCCACGTGAGCACAGCATGATAGCCACGTGATCAGTGCATGATCAGTCACGTGATCAGTACATGATCAGTCACGTGAACAGTGCATGATCATTTACGTGATCAGTGCATGATCAGTCACGTTACCAGTATATGGTTGCTCGTGATCATTCCATGACAGAGCCACGTGAGCAGTGCATGATAGCCACGTGATGTGTGCATGAGTTACGTGAGCAGAGTATGATCAGCCACGTGATCAGTGCATGAGTGCCACGTGATCAGTGCATGATATGTCACGTGACAGGTGTGTGATCAGCCACGTGAACAGTGCATGTTCAGCCACGTGATCAGTGCATGATAGCCGTGATCAGTGCATGATCAGTTACGTGAGCAGTGTATGATCAGCCACGTGATCAGTGCATGGTCAGACACGTGAACAGTGTATGATCAGCCACGTGATCAGTGCATGATATCCAAGTGATCAGTGCATGATCATCACGTGATCAGTATGATCAGCCACGTGAACAGTGCATGCTCAGTCACGTGATCAGGGCCTGCTGAGCTGCGTGATTACTGTCTGCTCATCTGCTTGACAATTGCCAGCTGAGCTGCACGATTCCTGCCTGTCATCTGCTTGACAATTGCCAGCTGTGCTGCGTAATTCCTGCCTGCTCAGCTGCTTGATTATTGCCAGCTGAGCAGCATGATTCCTCACACCTGAGTTCCATGATTATTGCCTGCTGACTGTTTGATTCGTGCCTACTCAGCTCTTTGTTTATTGCCTCCATAGGCACATGATCAGTGTATGATAGCAAACATGATCAGCGCATGATCAGTCACATGATCAGCGCCATTAAGTCACGTGATCACTACATGATAGTCATGTGATCAGTCCATGCTCAGTCACGCTATCAGTGCATGATCAGCCACGTGATCAGTGCATGATCTGTCACAAGATTTGTGTATGATCATCCACGTGATCAGTGCATGGGCAGTCATGTGATCAGTGCATGATATAGACGTGAACAGTGCATGATCAGTCTCGTGATCAGTGCATGATAGCCACGTGATCAGTGCATGATCAGTCACCTGATCAGTGTATGATCATTCACGTGACCAGTACATGGTAGCTACATGATCATTGCATGATCAGCCACGTGAGTAGTGCATGATAGCCACGTGATCAGTGCATGATCAGTCACGTGATCAGTGCATGATCAGTCACGTGACCAGTGCATGGTAGCTGCGTGATCATGTGCATGATCAGCCACGTGATCAGTGCATGATAGCCACGTGATCAGTGCATGATCAGCCACGTGATCAGTGCATGATCAGTCACGTGATCAGTGCATGATCAGCCACGTGATCAGTGCATGATAGCCACGTGATCAGTGCATGATCAGTCACGTGATCAGTGCATGATCAGCCACGTGATCAGTGCATGATCAGCCACGTGATCAGTGCATGATCAGCCACGTGATCAGTGCATGATCAGTCACGTGTCAGTGCATGATCAGGCACATGATGCAGTAGATCAGCCACGTGATCAGTGCATGATATCCAGTGATCAGTGCATGATCATCACGTGATCAGTGTATGATCAGCCACGTGAACAGTGCATGCTCAGTCACGTGATCAGGGCCTGCTGAGCTGCGTGATTACTGTCTGCTCATCTGCTTGACAATTGCCAGCTGAGCTGCACGATTCCTGCCTGTCATCTGCTTGACAATTGCCAGCTGTGCTGCGTAATTCCTGCCTGCTCAGCTGCTTGATTATTGCCAGCTGAGCAGCATGATTACTCACAGCTGAGTTCCATGATTATTGCCTGCTGACTGTTTGATTCGTGCCTACTCAGCTCTTTGTTTATTGCCTCCAGAGGCACATGATCAGTGTATGATAGCAAACATGATCAGCGCATGATCAGTCACATGATCAGCGCCATTAAGTCACGTGATCACTACATGATAGTCATGTGATCAGTCCATGCTCAGTCACGGTATCAGTGCATGATCAGCCACGTGATCAGTGCATGATCTGTCACAAGATCAGTGTATGATCATCCACGTGATCAGTGCATGCAGTCATGTGATCAGTGCATGATATAGACGTGATCAGTGCATGATCAGTCACGTGATCAGTGCATGATAGCCACGTGATCAGTGCATGATCAGTCACCTGATGGGTGTATGATCATTCACGTGACCTGTACATGGTAGCTACATGATCATTGCATGTTCAGCCACGTGAGTAGTGCATGATAGCCACGTGATCAGTGCATGATCACGTGATCAGTGCATGATCAGTCATGTGACCAGTACATGGTAGCTGCGTGATCATGTGCATGATCAGCCACGTGATCAGTGCATGATAGCCACGTGATCAGTGCATGATCAGACGTGAGATCAGTGCATGATCAGTCACGTGATCAGTGCATGATCAGCCACGTGATCAGTGCATGATCAGGCACGTGATCAGTGTATGATCAGCCACGTGATCAGTGCATGATAGCCACGTGATCAGTGCATGATCAGTCACGTGATCAGTGCATGATCAGTCACGTGATCAGTGCATGATCAGCCACGTGATCAGTGCATGATCAGCCACGTGATCAGTGCATGATCAATTACGTGATCAGTGCATGATCAGTCACGTGACAGTACATGGTAGCTACGTGATCATTGCATGATCAGCCACGTGATCAGTGCATGATAGCCACGTGATCAGTGCATGATAGCCACGTGATCAGTGCATGATCAGCCACGTGATCAGTGCATGATAGCCACGTGATCAGTGCATGATCAGTCACGTGATCATGTGTGATCAGCCACGTGATCAGTGCATGATCAGCCACGTGATCAGTGCATGATCAATTACGTGATCAGTGCATGATCAGTCACGTGATCAGTGCATGGTTGCTACGTGATCAGTGCATGATCAGCCGTGATCAGTGCATGATAGCCACGTGATCAGTGCATGATCAGTCACGTGATCAGTGCATGATCAGTCACGTGATCAGTGCATGATCATTTACGTGATCAGTGCATGATCAGTCACGTGACCAGTATATGGTTGCTACGTGATCATTGCATGATCAGCCACGTGATCAGTGCATGATAGCCACGTGATCAGTGCATGAGTTACGTGATCAGTGTATGATCAGCCACGTGATCAGTGCATGATGCCACGTGATCAGTGCATGATCAGTCACGTGACAGTGCATGATCAGCCACGTGATCAGTGCATGATCAGCCACGTGATCAGTGCATGATAGCCACGTGATCAGTGCATGATCAGTTACGTGATCAGTGCATGATCAGCCACGTGATCAGTGCATGATGCCACGTGATCAGTGCATGATAGTCACGTGACAGTGTGTGATCAGCCACAGATCAGTGCATGATCAGCCACGTGATCAGTGCATGATCAGTCACGTGATCAGTGCATGATCAGCCACGTGATCAGTGCATGATGCCACGTGATCAGTGCATGATAGTCACGTGACAGTGCATGATCAGCCACGTGATCAGTGCATGATCAGCCACGTGATCAGTGCATGATCAGCCACGTGATCAGTGCATGATCAGCCACGTGATCAGTGCATGATCAGCCACGTGATCAGTGCATGATCAGTCACGTGATCAGTGTATGATCAGCCACGTGAACAGTGCATGCTCAGTCACGTGATCAGGGCCTGCTGAGCTGCGTGATTACTGTCTGCTCATCTGCTTGACAATTGCCAGCTGAGCTGCACGATTCCTGCCTGTCATCTGCTTGACAATTGCCAGCTGTGCTGCGTAATTCCTGCCTGCTCAGCTGCTTGATTATTGCCAGCTGAGCAGCATGATTCCTCACAGCTGAGTTCCATGATTATTGCCTGCTGACTGTTTGATTCGTGCCTACTCAGCTCTTTGTTTATTGCCTCCAGAGGCACATGATCAGTGTATGATAGCAAACATGATCAGCGCATGATCAGTCACATGATCAGCGCCATTAAGTCACGTGATCACTACATGATAGTCATGTGATCAGTCCATGCTCAGTCACGGTATCAGTGCATGATCAGCCACGTGATCAGTGCATGATCTGTCACAAGATTAGTGTATGATCATCCACGTGATCAGTGCATGGGCAGTCATGTGATCAGTGCATGATATAGACGTGATCAGTGCATGATCAGCCACGTGATCAGTGCATGATAGCCACGTGATCAGTGCATGATCAGTCACCTGATGGGTGTATGATCATTCACGTGACCTGTACATGGTAGCTACATGATCATTGCATGATCAGCCACGTGAGTAGTGCATGATAGCCACGTGATCAGTGCATGATCAGGCACGTGATCAGTGCATGATCAGTCATGTGACCAGTACATGGTAGCTGCGTGATCATGGCATGATCAGCCACGTGAGCAGTGCATGATAGCCACGTGATCAGTGCATGATCAGTCACGTGATCAGTGCATGATCAGTCACGTGATCAGTGCATGATCAGCCACGTGATCAGTGCATGACCAGGCACGTGATCAGTGTATGATCAGCCAAGTGATCAGTGCATGATAGCCACGTGATCAGTGCATGATCAGTCACGTGATCAGTGCATGATCAGTTATGTGATCAGTGCATGATCAGCCACGTGATCAGTGCATGATCAGCCACGTGATCAGTGCATGATAGCCACGTGATCAGTGCATGATCAGTCACGTGATACGTGTGTGATCAGCCACGTGATCAGTGCATGATAGCCACGTGATCAGTGCATGACAGCCACGTGATCAGTGCATGATAGCCACGTGATCAGTGCATGATCAGTCACGTGATACATGTGTGATCAGCCGTGATCAGTGCATGATGAGCCACGTGATCAGTGCATGATCAATTACGTGATCAGTGCATGATCAGTCACGTGACCAGTACATGGTCAGCTACGTGATCGTTGCATGATCAGCCACGTGATCAGTGCATGATAGCCACGTGATCAGTGCATGATCAGTCACGTGATCAGTGCATGATCAGTCATGAACAGTGCATGATCATTTACGTGATCAGTGCATGATCAGTCACGTGACCAGTATATGGTTGCTCGTGATCATTGCATGATCAGCCACGTGATCAGTGCATGATAGCCACGTGATCAGTGCATGATCATTCGTGATCAGTGTATGATCAGCCACGTGATCAGTGCATGATGCCACGTGATCAGTGCATGATAGTCACGTGACAGGTGTGTGATCAGCCACGTGATCAGTGCATGATCAGCCACGTGATCAGTGCATGATAGCCACGTGATCAGTGCATGATCAGTTACGTGGCAGTGTATGATCAGCCACGTGATCAGTGCATGATGCCACGTGATCAGTGCATGATCAGTTACGTGATCAGTGTATGATCAGCCACGTGATCAGTGCATGATCAGTGTGACAATCATCACCATGATCAGCCACGTGATCAGTGCATGATATCCACGTGATCAGTGCATGATCATCACGTGATCAGTGTATGATCAGCCACGTGAACAGTGCATGCTCAGTCACGTGATCAGGGCCTGCTGAGCTGCGTGATTACTGTCTGCTCATCTGCTTGACAATTGCCAGCTGAGCTGCATTCCTGCCTGTCATCTGCTTGACAATTGCCAGCTGTGCTGCGTAATTCCTGCCTGCTCAGCTGCTTGATTATTGCCAGCTGAGCAGCATGATTCCTCACAGCTGAGTTCCATGATTATTGCCAGCTGACTGTTTGATTCGTGCCTACTCAGCTCTTTGTTTATTGCCTCCAGAGGCACATGATCAGTGTATGATAGCAAACATGATCAGCGCATGATCAGTCACATGATCAGTGCCATTAAGTCACGTGATCACTACATGATAGTCATGTGATCAGTCATGCTCAGTCACGGTATCAGTGCATGATCAGCCACGTGATCAGTGCATGATCTGTCACGTGATTAGTGTATGATCATCCACGTGATCAGTGCATGGGCAGTCATGTGATCAGTGCATGATATAGACGTGATCAGTGCATGATCAGTCTGTGATCAGTGCATGATAGCCACGTGATCAGTGCATGATCAGTCACCTGATGGGTGTATGATCATTCACGTGACCTGTACATGGTAGCTACATGATCATTGCATGATCAGCCACGTGATCAGTCATGATAGCCACGTGATCAGTGCATGATCAGTCACGTGATCAGTGCATGATCAGTCATGTGACCAGTACATGGTAGCTGCGTGATCATGGCATGATCAGCCACGTGAGCAGTGCATGATAGCCACGTGATCAGTGCATGATCAGGCACGTGATCAGTGCATGATCAGTCACGTGATCAGTGCATGATCAGCCACGTGATCAGTGCATGATCAGGCACGTGATCAGTGTATGTCCAGCCACGTGATCAGTGCATGATAGCCACGTGATCAGTGCATGATCAGTCACGTGATCAGTGCATGATCAGTCACGTGATCAGTGCATGATCAGCCGTGATCAGTGCATGATCAGCCACGTGATCAGTGCATGATCAATTACGTGATCAGTGCATGATCAGTCACGTGATCAGTGCATGGTAGCTACGTGATCAGTGCATGATCAGCCACGTGATCAGTGCATGATAGCCACGTGATCAGTGCATGATAGCCACGTGATCAGTGCATGATCAGTCATGTGATCGTGTGTGATCAGCCACGTGATCAGTGCATGATAGCCACGTGATCAGTGCATGACAGCCACGTGATCAGTGCATGATAGCCACGTGATCAGTGCATGATCAGTCACGTGATCATGTGTGATCAGCCACGTGATCAGTGCATGATCAGCCACGTGATCAGTGCATGATCAATTACGTGATCAGTGCATGATCAGTCACGTGACCAGTACATGGTTGCTACGTGATCGTTGCATGATCAGCCACGTGAGCAGTGCATGATAGCCACGTGATCAGTGCATGATCAGTCACGTGATCAGTGCATGATCAGTCACGTGATCAGTGCATGATCAGCCACGTGATCATTGCATGATCAGCCACGTGATAGTGCATGATAGCCACGTGATCAGTGCATGATCAGTCACGTGATCAGTGCATGATCAGTCATGTAATGTGTGCATGACCAGGTGCGTGATCAGTGTATGATCAGCCACGTGATCAGTGCATGATAGCCACGTGATCAGTGCATGATCAGTTACGTGAGCAGTGTATGATCAGCCACGTGATCAGTGCATGGTCAGACACGTGATCAGTGTATGATCAGCCACGTGATCAGTGCATGATATCCAAGTGATCAGTGCATGATCATCACGTGATCAGTGTATGATCAGCACGTGAACAGTGCATGCTCAGTCACGTGATCAGGGCCTGCTGAGCTGCGTGATTACTGTCCTCATCTGTGACAATTGCCAGCTGAGCTGCACGATTCCTGCCTGTCATCTGCTTGACAATTGCCAGCTGTGCTGCATAATTCCTGCCTGCTCAGCTGCTTGATTATTGCCAGCTGAGCAGCATGATTCCTCACAGCTGAGTTCCATGATTATTGCCTGCTGACTGTTTGATTCGTGCCTACTCAGCTCTTTGTTTATTGCCTCCAGAGGCACATGATCAGTGTATGATAGCAAACATGATCAGTGCATGATCAGTCACATGATCAGAGCCATTAATTCACGTGATCACTACATGATAGTCATGTGATCAGTCCATGCTCAGTCACGGTATCAGTGCATGATCAGCCACGTGATCAGTGCATGATCAGCCACGTGATCAGTGCATGATAGCCACGTGATCAGTGCATGATCAGTCACGTGATCAGTGCATGATCAGGCAGGTGATCAGTGCATGATCAGCCACGTGATCAGTGCATGATAGCCACGTGATCAGTGCATGATCATCACCTGATGGGTGTATGATCAGTCACGTGACCAGTACATGGTAGCTACATGATCATTGCATGATCAGCCACGTGATAGTGCATGATAGCCACGTGATCAGTGCATGATCAGTCACGTGATCAGTGCATGATCAGTCACGTGTGTGCATGACCAGGCACGTGATCAGTGCATGATCAGCCACGTGATCAGTGCATGATAGCCACGTGATCAGTGCATGATCAGTCACGTGATCAGTGCATGATCAGTCACGTGATCAGTGCATGATCAGCCACGTGATCAGTGCATGATCAGCCACGTGATCAGTGCATGATATCCAAGTGATCAGTGCATGATCATCACGTGATCAGTGTATGATCAGCCACGTGAACAGTGCATGCTCAGTCACGTGATCAGGGCCTGCTGAGCTGCGTGATTACTGTCTGCTCATCTGCTTGACAATTGCCAGCTGAGCTGCACGATTCCTGCCTGTCATCTGCTTGACAATTGCCAGCTGTGCTGCGTAATTCCTGCCTGCTCAGCTGCTTGATTATTGCCAGCTGAGCAGCATGATTCCTCACAGCTGAGTTCCATGATTATTGCCTGCTGACTGTTTGATTCGTGCCTACTCAGCTCTTTGTTTATTGCCTCCAGAGGCACATGATCAGTGTATGATAGCAAACATGATCAGTGCATGATCAGTCACATGATCAGTGCCATTAAGTCACGTGATCACTACATGATAGTCATGTGATCAGTCCATGCTCAGTCACGGTATCAGTGCATGATCAGCCACGTGATCAGTGCATGATCAGCCAGGTGATCAGTTCATGATAGCCATGTGATCAGTGCATGATCAGTCACGTGATCAGTGCATGATCAGGCACGTGATCAGTGCATGATCAGCCACGTGATCAGTGCATGATCATCACCTGATGGGTGTATGATCAGTCACGTGACCAGTACATGGTAGCTACATGATCATTGCATGATCAGCCACGTGAGTAGTGCATGATAGCCACGTGATCAGTGCATGATCAGTCACGTGATCAGTGCATGATCAGCCACGTGATCAGTGCATGATCAGCCACGTGATCAGTGCATGATCAATTACGTGATCAGTGCATGATCAGTCACGTGATCAGTGCATGATAGCCACGTGATCAGTGCATGATCAGCCACGTGATCAGTGCATGATAGCCACGTGATCAGTGCATGATCAGTCACGTGATCAGTGCATGATCAGCCACGTGATCAGTGCATGATCAGTCACGTGATCAGTGCATGATCAGACGTGATCAGTGCATGATCAGTCACGTGATCAGTGCATGATCAGCCACGTGATCAGTGCATGATAGCCACGTGATCAGTGCATGATAGCCAGTGATCAGTGCATGATCAGTCACGTGATCAGTGCATGATCAGCCACGTGATCAGTGCATGATAGCCACGTGATCAGTGCATGATCAGTCACGTGATCAGTGCATGATCAGTCACGTGATCAGTGCATGATCAGCCACGTGATCAGTGCATGATCAGCCACGTGATCAGTGCATGATCAGTCACGTGATCAGTGCATGATCAGTCACGTGATCAGTGCATGATCAGTCACGTGATCAGTGCATGATCAGCCACGTGATCAGTGCATGATCAGCCACGTGATCAGTGCATGATCAATTACGTGATCAGTGCATGATCAGCCACGTGATCAGTGCATGATCAGCCACGTGATCAGTGCATGATCAGTTACGTGATCAGTGCATGATCAGCCACGTGATCAGTGCATGATAGCCACGTGATCAGTGCATGATCAGTCACGTGATCAGTGCATGATCAGCCACGTGATCAGTGCATGATCAGACACGTGATCAGTGCATGATCAGCCACGTGATCAGTGCATGATAGCCACGTGATCAGTGCATGATCAGTCACGTGATCAGTGCATGATCAGTCACGTGATCAGTGCATGATCAGTTACGTGATCAGTGCATGATCAGTCACGTGACCAGTATATGGTAGTTATGTGATCATTCCATGACAGCCACGTGAGCAGTGCATGATCAGCCACGTGATCAGTGCATGATAGCCACGTGATCAGTGCATGATCAGTCACGTGATCATGTGTGATCAGCCACGTGATCAGTGCATGATGAGCCACGTGATCAGTGCAGGATCAATTACGTGATCAGTGCATGATCAGTCACGTGACCAGTACATGGTTGCTACGTGATCGTTACATGATCAGCCACGTGAGCAGAGAATGATAGCCACGTGATCAGTGCATGATCAGTCACGTGATCAGTGCATGATCAGTCACGTGAACAGTGCATGATCAGTTACGTGATCAGTGCATGATCAGTCACGTGACCAGTATATGGTAGCTACGTGATCATTCCATGAGGAGCCACGTGAGCAGTGCATGATAGCCACGTGATGTGTGCATGATGAGTTACGTGAACAGAGTATGATCAGCCACGTGATCAGTGCATGAGTGCCACGTGATCAGTGCATGATATGTCACGTGACAGGTGTGTGATAAGCCACGTGAACAGTGCATGTTCAGCCACGTGATCAGTCCATGATAGCCACGTGATCAGTGCATGATCAGTTACCTGAGCAGTGTATGATGAGCCACGTGATCAGTGCATGGTCAGACACGTGAACAGTGTATGATCAGCCACGTGATCAGTGCATGATATCCAAGTGATCAGTGCATGATCATCACGTGATCAGTGTATGATCAGCCACGTGAACAGTGCATGCTCAGTCACGTGATCAGGGCCTGCTGAGCTGCGTGATTACTGTCTGCTCATCTGCTTAACAATTGCCAGCTGAGCTGCACGATTCCTGCCTGTAATCTGCTTGACAATTGCCAGCTGTGCTGCCTAATTCCTGCTTGCTCAGCTGCTTGATTATTGCCAGCTGAGCAGCATGATTCCTCACACCTGAGTTCCATGTTTATTGCCTGCTGACTGTTTGATTCGTGCCTACTCAGCTCTTTGTTTATTGCCTCCAGAGGCACATGATCAGTGTATGATAGCAAACATGATCAGTGCATGATCAGTCACATGATCAGAGCCATTAAGTCACGTGATCACTACATGATAGTCATGTGATCAGTCCATGCTCAGTCACGGTATCAGTGCATGATCAGCCACGTGATCAGTGCATGATCAGCCAGGTGATCAGTTCATGATAGCCATGTGATCAGTGCATGATTTGTCACGTGATCTGTGCATGACCAGGCAGGTGATCAGTGCATGATCAGCCACGTGATCAGTGCATGATAGCCACGTGATCAGTGCATGATCAGTCACGTGATCAGTGTATGATCATTCACGTGACCTGTACATGGTAGCTACATGATCATTGCATGATCAGCCACGTGAGTAGTGCATGATAGCCACGTGATCAGTGCATGATCAGTCACGTGTTCAGTGCATGATCAGTCATGTGATGTGTGCATGATCAGGCACGTGATCAGTGTATGATCAGCCACGTGATCAGTGCATGATAGCTACGTGATCAGTGCATGATCAGTCACGTGATCAGTGCATGATCAGTCACGTGATCAGTGGATGATCAGCCACGTGATCAGTGCATGATCAGCCACATGATCAGTGCATGATCAATTACGTGATCAGTGCATGATCAGTCACGTGACCAGTATATGGTAGCTAGGTGATCATTGCATGATCAGCCACGTGATCAGTGCATGATAGCCACGTGATCAGTGCATGATCAGTCACGTGATCAGTGCATGATCACTTACGTTAACAGTGCATGGTAAGTCACCTGATCAGTGCGTGATCAATTACGTGATCAGTGCATGATCACTCATGTGACCAGTACATGGTAGCTACGTGATCATTGCATGAACAGCCGCGTGAGCAGTGCATGATAGCCACGTGATCAGTGCATGATCTGTCGCATGATCAGTGTATGATCATCCGGCTGATCAGTGCATGGACAGTCATGTGATCAGTGCATGATATAGACGTGATTAGTGCATGATCAGTCTCGTGATCAGTGTATGATCAACCACGTGATCAGTGCACGATAGCCAGGTAATGAGTGCAAGATAGCCAGATGATCAGTACATTATCAGTCATGTGATCAGTGTATGATCAGCCAAGTAATAAGTGCATGATTGCCAACTGATCAGTGGATGATCAGTCACGTGATCAGTGCATGGTCAGTCACGTGATCATTGCATGATCAGCCACGTGATCAGTGCATGATCAATTAAGTGATCTGTACATGATCAGTCACGTGAACAGTGCATGATCAGTTACGTGATCTGTGCATGATCAGTAACGTGACCAGTATATGGTAGCTATGTGATCATTCCATGACGAGCCACGTGAGCAGTGCATGAAAGCCACGTGATGTGTGCATGATGAGTTACGTGAGCACAGTATGATCAGCCACGTGATCAGTGCATGAGTGCCACGTGATCAGTGCATGATATGTCACGTGACAGGTGTGTGATCAGCCACGTGAACAGTGCATGTTCAGCCACGTGATCAGTCCATGATAGCCAGGTGATCAGTGCATGATCAGTTACCTGAGCAGTGTATGATGAGCCACGTGATCAGTGCATGGTCAGACATGTGAACAGTGTATGATCAGCCATGTGATCAGTGCATGATATCCAAGTGATCAGTGCATGATCATCACGTGATCAGTTTATGATCAGCCACGTTAACAGTGCATGCTCAGTCACGTGATCAGGGCCTGCTGAGCTGCGTGATTACTGTCTGCTCATCTGCTTGACAATTGCCAGCTGAGCTGCACGATTCCTGCCTGTCATCTGCTTGACAATTGCCAGCTGTGCTGCCTAATTCCTGCTTGCTCAGCTGCTTGATTATTGCCAGCTGAGCAGCATGATTCCTCACACCTGAGTTCCATGAGTATTGCCTGCTGACTGTTTGATTCGTGCCTACTCAGCTCTTTGTTTATTGCCTCCAGAGGCACATGATCAGTGTATGATAGCAAACATGATCAGTGCATGATCAGTCACATGATCAGAGCCATTAAGTCACGTGATCACTACATGATAGTCATGTGATCAGTCCATGCTCAGTCACGGTATCAGTGCATGATCAGCCACGTGATCAGTGCATGATCAGCCAGGTGATCAGTTCATGATAGCTATGTGATCAGTTCATGATTTGTCACGTGATCTGTGCATGACCAGGCAGGTGATCAGTGTATGATCAGCCACGTGAACAGTGCATGATAGCCACGTGATCAGTGCATGATCCGTCACCTGATGGGTGTATGATCATTCACGTGACCTGTATATGGTAGCTACATGATCATTGCATGATCAGCCACGTGAGTAGTGCATGATAGCCACGTGATCAGTGCATGATCAGTCACGTGATTAGTGTATGATCAGCCAAGTAATAAGTGCATGATAGCCAACTGATCAGTGGATGATCAGTCACGTGATCAGTGCATGGTCAGTCACGTGATCATTGCATGATCAGCCACGTGATCAGAGCATGATCAAATACGTGATCAGTGGATGATCAGTTACGTGATCAGTACATGATCAGTCACGTGAACAGTGCATGATCAGTCATGTGATCAGTGTATGACCAGCCAAGTGATCAGTGCATGATCAGCCAAATTATAAGTGCATGATCAATTACGTGATCAGTGCATGATCAGCCACGTGATCAGTGCATGATCAGCCACGTGATCAGTGCATGATCAGCCAAATTATAAGTGCATGATCAATTACGTGATCAGTGCATGATCAGCCACGTGATCAGTGCATGATAGCCACGTGATCAGTGCATGATCAGTTACGTGAGCAGTGTATGATCAGCCACGTGAGCAGTGCATGGTCAGACACGTGAACAGTGTATGATCAGCCACGTGATCAGTGCATGATAGCCACGTGATCAGTGCATGATCAGTCACGTGATCAGTACATGATCAGTCACGTGAACAGTGCATGATCAGTTACGTGATCTGTGCATGATCAGTCACGTGACCAGTATATGGTAGCTATGTGATCATTCCATGACGAGCCACGTGAGCAGTGCATGACAGTCACGTGATCAGTGCATGAGAGCCACGTGATCAGTGCATGATCAGTCACGTGATACATGTGTGATCAGCCACGTGATCAGTGCATGATGAGCCACGTGATCAGTGCAGGATCAATTACATGATCAGTGCATGATCAGTCACGTGACCAGTACATGGTTGCTATGTGATCGTTCCATGATCAGCTTCGTGAGCAGAGCATGATAGCCACGTGATCAGTGCATGATCAGTCACGTGATCAGTACATGATCAGTCACGTGAACAGTGCATGATCAGTTACGTGATCTGTGCATGATCAGTCACGTGACCAGTATATGGTAGCTATGTGATCATTCCATGACGAGCCACGTGAGCAGTGCATGATAGCCACGTGATGTGTGCATGATGAGTTACGTGAACAGAGTATGATCAGCCACGTGATCAGTGCATGAGTGCCACGTGATCAGTGCATGATATGTCACGTGACAGGTGTGTGATCAGCCACGTGAACAGTGCATGTTCAGCCACGTGATCAGTGCATGATAGCCACGTGATCAGTGCATGATCAGTTACGTGAGCAGTGTATGATGAGCCACGTGATCAGTGCATGGTCAGACACGTGAACAATGTATGATCAGCCATGTGATCAGTGCATGATATCCAAGTGATCAGTGCATGATCATCACGTGATCAGTTTATGATCAGCCACGTGAACAGTGCATGCTCAGTCACGTGATCAGGGCCTGCTGAGCTGCGTGATTACTGTCTGCTCATCTGCTTAGCAATTGCCAGCTGAGCTGCACGATTCCTGCCTGTAATCTGCTTGACAATTGCCAGGTGTGCTGCGTAATTCCTGCCTGCTCAGCTGCTTGATTATTGCCAGCTGAGCAGCATGATTCCTCACACCTGAGTTCCATAATTATTGCCTGCTGACTGTTTGATTCGTGCCTACTCAGCTCTTTGTTTATTGCCTCCAGAGGCACATGATCAGTGTATGATAGCAAACATGATCAGTGCATGATCAGTCACATGATCAGAGCCATTAAGTCACGTGATCACTACATGATAGTCATGTGATCAGTCCATGCTCAGTCACGGTATCAGTGCATGATCAGCCACGTGATCAGTGCATGATCAGCCAGGTGATCAGTTCATGATAGCTATGTGATCAGTTCATGATTTGTCACGTGATCTGTGCATGACCAGGCAGGTGATCAGTGAATGATCAGCCACGTGAACAGTGCATGATAGCCACGTGATCAGTGCATGATCCGTCACATGATGTGTGTATGATCATTCACGTGACCTGTACATGTTAGCTACATGATCATTGCATGATCAGCCACGTGAGTAGTGCATGATAGCCATGTGATCAGTGCATGATCAGTCACGTGTTCAGTGCATGATCAGTCATGTAATGTGTGCATGACCTGGCACGTGATGTGTATGATCAGCCAAGTGATCAGTGCATGATAGCTACGTGATCAGTGCATGATCAGTCACGTGATCAATGCATGATCAGTCACGTGATCAGTGGATGATCAGCCATGTGATCAGTGCATGATCAGTCACGTGATCAGTGCATGATCAGTCACGTAATCTGTGCATGATCAGGCACGTGATCAGTGTATGACCAGCCAAGTGATCAGTGCATGATAGCTACGTGATCAGTGCATGATCAGTCACGTGATCAATGCATGATCAGCACGTGATCAGTGTATGATCAGCCACGTGAACAGTGCATGATCAGCCACATGATCAGTGCATGATCAGTTACGTGATCAGTGCATGATCAGTCACGTGACCAGTACATGGTAGCTACGTGATCATTGCATGATCAGCCACATGAGCCGTGCATGATCAGCCACGTGATCAGTGCATGATCAGTCACGTGATCAGTGCATGATCACTCACGTGACCAGTACATGGTAGCTACGTGATCATTGCATGAACAGCCGCGTGAGCAGTGCATGTTAGCCACGTGATCAGTTCATGATCCGTCGCGTGATCAGTGTATGATCATCCGGGTGATCAGTGCATGGACAGTCATGTGATCAGTGCATGATCATAGCCACGTGATCAGTGCATGATCAGTCTCGTGATCAGTGTATGATCAACCACGTGAGCAGTGCACGATAGCCAGGTAATGAGTGCAAGATAGCCAGATGATCAGTGCATTATCAGTCATGTGATCATTGGATGATCAGCCAAGTAATAAGTGCATGATAGCCAACGTGATCAGTGCATGATCAGTCACGTGATCAGTGCATGGTCAGTCACGTGATCATTGCATGATCAGCCACGTGATCAGTGCATGATCAATTACGTGATCAGTACATGATCAGTCACGTGAACAGTGCATGATCAGCCACGTGATCAGTGCATGATCAGCCACGTGATAAGTGCATGATCAGCCACGTGATCAGTGCATGATCAGCCACGTGATCAGTACATGATCAGTCATGTGATCAGTGCATGATATGCCACGTGATCAGTGCGTGATCAGCCACGTGAACAGTGCATGATCAGCCACGTGATCAGTGCATGGCCACGTGATCAGTGCATGATCAGTCACGTGATCATGTGTATGATCAGCCATGTGATCAGTGTATGATCAGCCACAGTGATCAGTGCATGATAGCCACGTGATCAGTGCATGATCAGTCCGTGATCAGTGCATGATCAGCCACGTGAGCAGTGCATGACAGCCACGTGATAAGTGCATGATCAGTCACGTGATCAGTGCATGATCAGTCACGTGAACAGTGCGTGATCAGTTACGTGATCTGTGCATGATCGGTCATGTGACCAGTATATGGTAGCTACGTGATCATTCCATGACGAGCCACGTGAGCAGTGCATGATAGAAACGTGATGTGTGCATGATGTGTTACGTGAGCACAGTATGATCAGCCATGTGATCAGTGCATGAGTGCCACGTGATCAGTGCATGATATGTCACGTGACAGGTGTGTGATCAGCCACGTGAACAGTGCATGTTCAGCCACGTGATCAGTCCATGATAGCCACGTGATAAGTGCATGATCAGTTACCTGAGCAGTGTATGATGAGCCACGTGAGCAGTGCATGGTCAGACATGTGAACAGTGTATGATCAGCCATGTGATCAGTGCATGATATGCAAGTGATCAGTGCATGATGATCACGTGATCAGTGTATGATCAGCCACGTTAACAGTGCATGCTCAGTCACGTGATCAGGGCCTGCTGAGCTGCGTGATTACTGTCTGCTCATCTGCTTGACAATTGCCAGCTGAGCTGCACGATTCCTGCCTGTCATCTGCTTGACAATTGCCAGCTGTGCTGCCTAATTCCTGCTTGCTCAGCTGCTTGATTATTGCCAGCTGAGCAGCATGATTCCTCACACCTGAGTTCCATGAGTATTGCCTGCTGACTGTTTGATTCGTGCCTACTCAGCTCTTTGTTTATTGCCTCCAGAGGCACATGATCAGTGTATGATAGCAAACATGATCAGTGCATGATCAGTCACATGATCAGAGCCATTAAGTCACGTGATCACTACATGATAGTCATGTGATCAGTCCATGCTCAGTCACGGTATCAGTGCATGATCAGCCACGTGATCAGTGCATGATCAGCCAGGTGATCAGTTCATGATAGCTATGTGATAAGTTCATGATTTGTCACGTGATCTGTGCATGACCAGGCAGGTGATCAGTGTATGATCAGCCACGTTATCAGTGCATGATCCATCACCTGATGAGTGTATGATCAGTCACCTGACCGTACATGGTAGCTACATGATCATTGCATGATCAGCCACGTGAGTAGTGCATGATAGCCACGTGATCAGTGCATGATCAGTCACGTGATCAGTGCATGATCAGTCACGTGATCAGTGGATGATCAGCCACGTGATCAGTGCATGATCAGCCACATGATCAGTGCATGATCAATTACGTCATCAGTGCATGATCAGTCACGTGACCAGTATATGGTAGCTAGGTGATCATTGCATGATCAGGCACATAAGCCGTGCATGATAGCCACGAGATCAGTGCATGATCAGTCACGTGATCAGTGCATGATCACCCACGTTAACAGTGCATGATAAGTCACCTGACCAGTGCATGATCAATTACTTGATCAGTGCATGATCACTCACGTGACCAGTACATGGTAGCTACGTGATCATTGCATGAACAGCTGCGTGAGCAGTGCATGATAGCCACGTGATCAGTGCATGATCTGTCGCATGATCAGTGTATGATCATCCGGGTGATCAGTGCATGGGCAGTCATGTGATCAGTGCATGATATAGACGTGATCAGTGCATGATCAGTCTCGTGATCAGTGTATGATCAACCACGTGATCAGTGCACGATAGCCAGGTAATGAGTGCACGATAGCCAGATGATCAGTGCATTATCAGTCACGTGATTAGTGTATGATCAGCCAAGTAATAAGTGCATGATAGCCAACTGATCAGTGGATGATCAGTCACGTGATCAGTGCATGGTCAGTCACGTGATCATTGCATGATCAGCCACGTGATCAGAGCATGATCAAATACGTGATCAGTGGATGATCAGTTACGTGATCAGTACATGATCAGTCACGTGAACAGTGCATGATCAGTCATGTGATCAGTGTATGACCAGCCAAGTGATCAGTGCATGATCAGCCAAATTATAAGTGCATGATCAATTACGTGATCAGTGCATGATCAGCCACGTGATCAGTGCATGATCAGCCACGTGATCAGTGCATGATCAGCCAAATTATAAGTGCATGATCAATTACGTGATCAGTGCATGATCAGCCACGTGATCAGTGCATGATAGCCACGTGATCAGTGCATGATCAGTTACGTGAGCAGTGTATGATCAGCCACGTGAGCAGTGCATGGTCAGACACGTGAACAGTGTATGATCAGCCACGTGATCAGTGCATGATAGCCACGTGATCAGTGCATGATCAGTCACGTGATCAGTACATGATCAGTCACGTGAACAGTGCATGATCAGTTACGTGATCTGTGCATGATCAGTCACGTGACCAGTATATGGTAGTTATGTGATCATTCCATGACGAGCCACGTGAGCAGTGCATGACAGTCACGTGATCAGTGCATGAGAGCCACGTGATCAGTGCATGATCAGTCACGTGATACATGTGTGATCAGCCACGTGATCAGTGCATGATGAGCCACGTGATCAGTGCAGGATCAATTACGTGATCAGTGCATGATCAGTCACGTGACCAGTACATGGTTGCTATGTGATCGTTGCATGATCAGCTTCGTGAGCAGAGAATGATAGCCACGTGATCAGTGCATGATCAGTCACGTGATCAGTACATGATCAGTCACGTGAACAGTGCATGATCAGTTACGTGATCTGTGCATGATCAGTCACGTGACCAGTATATGGTAGCTATGTGATCATTCCATGACGAGCCACGTGAGCAGTGCATGATAGCCACGTGATGTGTGCATGATGAGTTACGTGAACAGAGTATGATCAGCCACGTGATCAGTGCATGAGTGCCACGTGATCAGTGCATGATATGTCACGTGACAGGTGTGTGATCAGCCACGTGAACAGTGCATGTTCAGCCACGTGATCAGTCCATGATAGCCACGTGATCAGTGCATGATCAGTTACCTGAGCAGTGTATGATGAGCCACGTGATCAGTGCATGGTCAGACACGTGAACAGTGTATGATCAGCCATGTGATCAGTGCATGATATCCAAGTGATCAGTGCATGATCATCACGTGATCAGTTTATGATCAGCCACGTGAACAGTGCATGCTCAGTCACGTGATCAGGGCCTGCTGAGCTGCGTGATTACTGTCTGCTCATCTGCTTAGCAATTGCCAGCTGAGCTGCACGATTCCTGCCTGTAATCTGCTTGACAATTGCCAGCTGTGCTGCCTAATTCCTGCTTGCTCAGCTGCTTGATTATTGCCAGCTGAGCAGCATGATTCCTCACACCTGAGTTCCATAATTATTGCCTGCTGACTGTTTGATTCGTGCCTACTCAGCTCTTTGTTTATTGCCTCCAGAGGCACATGATCAGTGTATGATAGCAAACATGATCAGTGCATGATCAGTCACATGATCAGAGCCATTAAGTCACGTGATCACTACATGATAGTCATGTGATCAGTCCATGCTCAGTCACGGTATCAGTGCATGATCAGCCACGTGATCAGTGCATGATCAGCCAGGTGATCAGTTCATGATAGCTATGTGATCAGTTCATGATTTGTCACGTGATCTGTGCATGACCAGGCAGGTGATCAGTGAATGATCAGCCACGTGAACAGTGCATGATAGCCACGTGATCAGTGCATGATCCGTCACATGATGTGTGTATGATCATTCACGTGACCTGTACATGTTAGCTACATGATCATTGCATGATCAGCCACGTGAGTAGTGCATGATAGCCATGTGATCAGTGCATGATCAGTCACGTGTTCAGTGCATGATCAGTCATGTAATGTGTGCATGACCTGGCACGTGATCAGTGTATGACCAGCCAAGTGATCAGTGCATGAAAGCTAGGTGATCAGTGCATGATCAGTCACGTGATCAATGCATGATCAGTCACGTGATCAGTGGATGATCAGCCATGTGAGCAGTGCATGATCAGCCACGTGTTCAGTGCATGATCAGTCACGTAATCAGTGCATGACCAGGCACGTGATCAGTGCATGACCAGCCAAGTGATCAGTGCATGATCAGCCAGGTGATCAGTGCATGATCAGTCACGTGATCAGTGCATGATCAGTCACGTGATCAGTACATGGTAGCCACGTGATCATTGCATGATCAGCCGCATGAGCAGTGCATGATCAATTACGTGATCAGTGCATGATCAGTCACGTGACCAGTATATGGTAGCTAGGTGATCATTGCATGATCAGCCACATTAGCCGTGCATGATAGCCACGTGATCAGTGCATGATCAGTCACGTGATCAGTGCATGATCACTCACGTGACCAGTACATGGTAGCTACGTGATCATTGCATGAACAGCCGCATGACCAGTGCATGATAGCCACGTGATTAGTGCATGATCTTTCGCATGATCAGTGTATGATCATCCGGGTGATCAGTGCATGGACAGTCATGTGATCAGTGCATGATATAGACGTGATTAGTGCATGATCAGTCTCGTGATCAGTGTATGATCAACCACGTGATCAGTGCACAATAGCCAGGTAATGAGTGAAAGATAGCCAGATGATCAGTACATTATCAGTCACGTGATCAGTGGATGATCAGCCAAGTAATCAGGGCATGATAGCCAACTGATCAGTGGATGATCAGTCACGTGATCAGTGCATGGTCAGTCACGTGATCATTGCATGATCAGCCACGTGATCAGTGCATGATCAATTACGTGATCAGTACATGATCAGTCACGTGAACACTGTGTGATCATTTACGTGATCAGTGCATGATCAGCCACGTGATCAGTGCATGATCAGCCACGTGATCAGTGCATGATCAGCCACGTGATCAGTGCATGATCAGTCACGTGATCAGTGCATGATATGTCACGTGACAGGTGTGTGATCAGCCACGTGAACAGTGCATGTTCAGCCACGTGATCAGTGCATGATAGCCACGTGATCAGTGCATGATCAGTCACGTGAACAGTGTATGATCAGCCACGTGATCAGTGTATAACCAGCCCAGTGATCAGTGCATGATCAGCCACGTGATCAGTGCATGATCAGTCACGTGATCAGTGCATGATCAGTCACGTGATCAGTGCATGATCAGCCAAATTATAAGTGCATGATCAGTCACGTGATCAGTGCATGATCAGTCACGTGAACAGTGCGTGATCATTTACGCGATCTGTGCATGATCGGTCATGTGACCAGTATATGGTAGCTCCGTGATCATTCCATGACGAGCCACGTGAGCAGTGCATGATAGAAACGTGATGTGTGCATGATGTGTTACGTGAGCAGAGTATGATCAGCCATGTGATCAGTGCATGAGTGCCACGTGATCAGTGCATGTTATGTCACGTGACAGGTGTGTGATCAGCCACGTGAACAGTGCATGTTCAGCCACGTGATCAGTGCATGATAGCCACGTGATAAGTGCATGATCAGTTACGTGAACAGTGTATGATCAGCCACGTGAGCAGTGCATGGTCAGACATGTGAACAGTGTATGATCAGCCACGTGATCAGTGCATGATATCCAAGTGATCAGTGCATGATGAATCACGTGATCAGTGTATGATCAGCCACGTGAACAGTGCATGCTCAGTCACGTGATCAGGGCCTGCTGAGCTGCGTGATTACTGTCTGCTCATCTGCTTGACAATTGCCAGCTGAGCTGCACGATTCCTTCCTGTCATCTGCTTGACAATTGCCAGCTGTGCTGCGTAATTCCTGCCTGCTCAGCTGCTTGATTATTGCCAGCTGAGCAGCATGATTCCTCACACCTGAGTTCCATGAGTATTGCCTGCTGACTGTTTGATTCGTGCCTACTCAGCTCTTTGTTTATTGCCTCCAGAGGCACATGATCAGTGTATGATAGCAAACATGATCAGTGCATGATCAGTCACATGATCAGAGCCATTAAGTCACGTGATCACTACATGATAGTCATGTGATCAGTCCATGCTCAGTCACGGTATCAGTGCATGATCAGCCACGTGATCAGTGCATGATCAGCCAGGTGATCAGTTCATGATAGCTATGTGATAAGTTCATGATTTGTCACGTGATCTGTGCATGACCAGGCAGGTGATCAGTGTATGATCAGCCACGTTATCAGTGCATGATCCATCACCTGATGAGTGTATGATCAGTCACCTGACCGGTATATGGTAGCTACATGATCATTGCATGATCAGCCACGTGAGTAGTGCATGATAGCCACGTGATCAGTGCATGATCAGTCACGTGATCAGTGCATGATCAGCCACGTGATCAGTGCATGATCAGCCACGTGATCAGTGCATGATCAGCCACGTGATCAGTGCATGATCAATTACGTCATCAGTGCATGATCAGTCACGTGACCAGTATATGGTAGCTAGGTGATCATTGCATGATCAGGCACATAAGCCGTGCATGATAGCCACGAGATCAGTGCATGATCAGTCACGTGATCAGTGCATGATCACTCACGTTAACAGTGCATGATAAGTCACCTGACCAGTGCATGATCAATTACTTGATCAGTGCATGATCACTCACGTGACCAGTTCATGGTAGCTACGTGATCATTGCATGAACAGCTGCGTGAGCAGTGCATGATAGCCACGTGATCAGTGCATGATCTGTCGCGTGATCAGTGTATGATCATCCGGGTGATCAGTGCATGGGCAGTCATGTGATCAGTGCATGATATAGACGTGATCAGTGCATGATCAGTCTCGTGATCAGTGTATGATCAACCACATGATCAGTGCACGATAGCCAGGTAATGAGTGCACGATAGCCAGATGATCAGTGCATTATCAGTCACGTGATTAGTGTATGATCAGCCAAGTAATAAGTGCATGATAGCCAACTGATCAGTGGATGATCAGTCACGTGATCAGTGCATGGTCAGTCACGTGATCATTGCATGATCAGCCACGTGATCAGAGCATGATCAAATAAGTGATCAGTGGATGATCAGTTACGTGATCAGTACATGATCAGTCACGTGAACAGTGCATGATCAGTCATGTGATCAGTGTATGACCAGCCAAGTGATCAGTGCATGATCAGCCAAATTATAAGTGCATGATCAGTTACGTGATCAGTGCATGATCAGCCACGTGATCAGTGCATGATCAGCCACGTGATCAGTGCATGATCAGCCAAATTATAAGTGCATGATCAGTTACGTGATCAGTGCATGATCAGCCACGTGATCAGTGCATGATAGCCACGTGATCAGTGCATGATCAGTTACGTGAGCAGTGTATGATCAGCCACGTGAGCAGTGCATGGTCAGACACGTGAACAGTGTATGATCAGCCACGTGATCAGTGCATGATAGCCACGTGATCAGTGCATGATCAGTCACGTGATCAGTACATGATCAGTCACGTGAACAGTGCATGATCAGTTACGTGATCTGTGCATGATCAGTCACGTGACCAGTATATGGTAGTTATGTGATCATTCCATGACGAGCCACGTGAGCAGTGCATGACAGTCACGTGATCAGTGCATGAGAGCCACGTGATCAGTGCATGATCAGTCACGTGATACATGTGTGATCAGCCACGTGATCAGTGCATGATGAGCCACGTGATCAGTGCAGGATCAATTACGTGATCAGTGCATGATCAGTCACGTGACCAGTACATGGTTGCTACGTGATCGTTACATGATCAGCTTCGTGAGCAGAGAATGATAGCCACGTGATCAGTGCATGATCAGTCACGTGATCAGTGCATGATCAGTCACGTGAACAGTGCATGATCAGTTAAGTGATCTGTGCATGATCAGTCACGTGACCAGTATATGGTAGCTATGTGATCATTCCATGACGAGCCACGTGAGCAGTGCATGATAGCCACGTGATGTGTGCATGATGAGTTACGTGAACAGAGTATGATCAGCCACGTGATCAGTGCATGAGTGCCACGTGATCAGTGCATGATATGTCACGTGACAGGTGTGTGATAAGCCACGTGAACAGTGCATGTTCAGCCACGTGATCAGTCCATGATAGCCACGTGATCAGTGCATGATCAGTTACCTGAGCAGTGTATGATGAGCCACGTGATCAGTGCATGGTCAGACACGTGAACAGTGTATGATCAGCCACGTGATCAGTGCATGATATCCAAGTGATCAGTGCATGATCATCACGTGATCAGTTTATGATCAGCCACGTGAACAGTGCATGCTCAGTCACGTGATCAGGGCCTGCTGAGCTGCGTGATTACTGTCTGCTCATCTGCTTAACAATTGCCAGCTGAGCTGCACGATTCCTGCCTGTCATCTGCTTGACAATTGCCAGCTGTGCTGCCTAAATCCTGCTTGCTCAGCTGCTTGATTATTGCCAGCTGAGCAGCATGATTCCTCACACCTGAGTTCCATGTTTATTGCCTGCTGACTGTTTGATTCGTGCCTACTCAGCTCTTTGTTTATTGCCTCCAGAGGCACATGATCAGTGTATGATAGCAAACATGATCAGTGCATGATCAGTCACATGATCAGAGCCATTAAGTCACGTGATCACTACATGATAGTCATGTGATCAGTCCATGCTCAGTCACGGTATCAGTGCATGATCAGCCACGTGATCAGTGCATGATCAGCCAGGTGATCAGTTCATGATAGCTATGTGATAAGTTCATGATTTGTCACGTGATCTGTGCATGACCAGGCAGGTGATCAGTGTATGATCAGCCACGTGAACAGTGCATGATAGCCACGTGATCAGTGCATGATCCGTCACATGATGTGTGTATGATCATTCACGTGACCTGTACATGGTAGCTACATGATCATTGCATGATTAGCCACGTGAGTAGTGCATGATAGCCACGTGATCAGTGCATGATCAGTCACGTGTTCAGTGCATGATCAGTCATGTAATGTGTGCATGACCTGGCACGTGATCAGTGTATGATCAGCCAAGTGATCAGTGCATGATAGCTAGGTGATCAGTGCATGATCAGTCACGTGATCAATGCATGATCAGTCACGTGATCAGTGGATGATCAGCCACGTGATCAGTGCATGATCAGCCACATGATCAGTGCATGATCAATTACGTGATCAGTGCATGATCAGTCACGTGACCAGTATATGGTAGCTAGGTGATCATTGCATGATCAGCCACATGAGCCGTGCATGATAGCCACGAGATCAGTGCATGATCAGTCACGTGATCAGTGCATGATCACTTACGTTAACAGTGCATGGTAAGTCACCTGATCAGTGCGTGATCAATTACGTGATCAGTGCATGATCACTCACGTGACCAGTACATGGTAGCTACGTGATCATTGCATGAACAGCCGCGTGAGCAGTGCATGATAGCCACGTGATCAGTGCATGATCTGTCGCATGATCAGTGTATGATCATCCGGCTGATCAGTGCATGGACAGTCATGTGATCAGTGCATGATATAGACGTGATTAGTGCATGATCAGTCTCGTGATCAGTGTATGATCAACCACGTGATCAGTGCACGATAGCCAGGTAATGAGTGCAAGATAGCCAGATGATCAGTACATTATCAGTCATGTGATCAGTGTATGATCAGCCAAGTAATAAGTGCATGATTGCCAACTGATCAGTGGATGATCAGTCACGTGATCAGTGCATGGTCAGTCACGTGATCATTGCATGATCAGCCACGTGATCAGTGCATGATCAATTAAGTGATCTGTACATGATCAGTCACGTGAACAGTGCATGATCAGTTACGTGATCTGTGCATGATCAGTAACGTGACCAGTATATGGTAGCTATGTGATCATTCCATGACGAGCCACGTGAGCAGTGCATGAAAGCCACGTGATGTGTGCATGATCAGTTACGTGAGCACAGTATGATCAGCCACGTGATCAGTGCATGAGTGCCACGTGATCAGTGCATGATATGTCACGTGACAGGTGTGTGATCAGCCACGTGAACAGTGCATGTTCAGCCACGTGATCAGTCCATGATAGCCAGGTGATCAGTGCATGATCAGTTACCTGAGCAGTGTATGATGAGCCACGTGATCAGTGCATGGTCAGACATGTGAACAGTGTATGATCAGCCATGTGATCAGTGCATGATATCCAAGTGATCAGTGCATGATCATCACGTGATCAGTTTATGATCAGCCACGTTAACAGTGCATGCTCAGTCACGTGATCAGGGCCTGCTGAGCTGCGTGATTACTGTCTGCTCATCTGCTTGACAATTGCCAGTTGAGCTGCACGATTCCTGCCTGTCATCTGCTTGACAATTGCCAGCTGTGCTGCCTAATTCCTGCTTGCTCAGCTGCTTGATTATTGCCAGCTGAGCAGCATGATTCCTCACAGCTGAGTTCCATGATTATTGCCTGCTGACTGTTTGATTCGTGCCTACTCAGCTCTTTGTTTATTGCCTCCAGAGGCACATGATCAGTGTATGATAGCAAACATGATCAGTGCATGATCAGTCACATGATCAGAGCCATTAAGTCACGTGATCACTACATGATAGTCATGTGATCAGTCCATGCTCAGTCACGGTATCAGTGCATGATCAGCCACGTGATCAGTGCATGATCAGCCAGGTGATCAGTTCATGATAGCTATGTGATCAGTTCATGATTTGTCACGTGATCTGTGCATGACCAGGCAGGTGATCAGTGTATGATCAGCCACGTGAACAGTGCATGATAGCCACGTGATCAGTGCATGATCCGTCACCTGATGGGTGTATGATCATTCACGTGACCTGTATATGGTAGCTACATGATCATTGCATGATCAGCCACGTGAGTAGTGCATGATAGCCACGTGATCAGTGCATGATCAGTCACGTGATTAGTGCATGATCAGCCAAGTAATAAGTGCATGATCAGCCAACGTGATCAGTGGATGATCAGTCACGTGATCAGTGCATGGTCAGTCACGTGATCAGTGCATGATCAGCCACGTGATCAGAGCATGATCAGATACGTGATCAGTGGATGATCAGTCACGTGATCAGTGCATGATCAGTCACGTGAACAGTGCATGATCAGTCACGTGATCAGTGCATGATCAGCCAAGTGATCAGTGCATGATCAGCCACGTGATAAGTGCATGATCAACCACGTGATCAGTGCATGATCAGCCACGTGATCAGTGCATGATCAGCCACGTGATCAGTGCATGATCAATTACGTGATCAGTGCATGATCAGCCACGTGATCAGTGCATGATAGCCACGTGATCAGTGCATGATCAGTTACGTGAGCAGTGTATGATCAGCCACGTGAGCAGTGCATGGTCAGACACGTGAACAGTGTATGATCAGCCACGTGATCAGTGCATGATAGCCACGTGATCAGTGCATGATCAGTCACGTGATCAGCATGATCAGTCACGTGAACAGTGCATGATCAGTTACGTGATCTGTGCATGATCAGTCACGTGACCAGTATATGGTAGCTATGTGATCATTCCATGACGAGCCACGTGAGCAGTGCATGACAGTCACGTGATCAGTGCATGAGAGCCACGTGATCAGTGCATGATCAGTCACGTGATCATGTGTGATCAGCCACGTGATCAGTGCATGATGAGCCACGTGATCAGTGCAGGATCAATTACGTGATCAGTGCATGATCAGTCACGTGACCAGTACATGGTTGCTACGTGATCGTTGCATGATCAGCTTCGTGAGCAGAGCATGATAGCCACGTGATCAGTGCATGATCAGTCACGTGATCAGTCATGATCAGTCACGTGAACAGTGCATGCTCAGTTACGTGATCTGTGCATGATCAGTCACGTGACCAGTATATGGTAGCTATGTGATCATTCCATGACGAGCCACGTGAGCAGTGCATGATCAGCCACGTGATGTGTGCATGATGAGTTACGTGAACAGAGTATGATCAGCCACGTGATCAGTGCATGAGTGCCACGTGATCAGTGCATGATATGTCACGTGACAGGTGTGTGATCAGCCACGTGAACAGTGCATGTTCAGCCACGTGATCAGTCCATGATAGCCACGTGATCAGTGCATGATCAGTTACCTGAGCAGTGTATGATGAGCCACGTGATCAGTGCATGGTCAGACACGTGAACAGTGTATGATCAGCCATGTGATCAGTGCATGATATCCAAGTGATCAGTGCATGATCATCACGTGATCAGTTTATGATCAGCCACGTGAACAGTGCATGCTCAGTCACGTGATCAGGGCCTGCTGAGCTGCGTGATTACTGTCTGCTCATCTGCTTAGCAATTGCCAGCTGAGCTGCACGATTCCTGCCTGTAATCTGCTTGACAATTGCCAGGTGTGCTGCGTAATTCCTGCCTGCTCAGCTGCTTGATTATTGCCAGCTGAGCAGCATGATTCCTCACACCTGAGTTCCATGATTATTGCCTGCTGACTGTTTGATTCGTGCCTACTCAGCTCTTTGTTTATTGCCTCCAGAGGCACATGATCAGTGTATGATAGCAAACATGATCAGTGCATGATCAGTCACATGATCAGAGCCATTAAGTCACGTGATCACTACATGATAGTCATGTGATCAGTCCATGCTCAGTCACGGTATCAGTGCATGATCAGCCACGTGATCAGTGCATGATCAGCCAGGTGATCAGTTCATGATAGCTATGTGATCAGTTCATGATTTGTCACGTGATCTGTGCATGACCAGGCAGGTGATCAGTGTATGATCAGCCACGTGAACAGTGCATGATAGCCACGTGATCAGTGCATGATCCGTCACATGATGGGTGTATGATCATTCACGTGACCTGTACATGGTAGCTACATGATCATTGCATGATCAGCCACGTGAGTAGTGCATGATAGCCACGTGATCAGTGCATGATCAGTCACGTGTTCAGTGCATGATCAGTCATGTAATGTGTGCATGACCTGGCACGTGATGTGTATGATCAGCCAAGTGATCAGTGCATGATAGCTAGGTGATCAGTGCATGATCAGTCACGTGATCAATGCATGATCAGTCACGTGATCAGTGGATGATCAGCCATGTGATCAGTGCATGATCAGTCACGTGTTCAGTGCATGATCAGTCATGTAATGTGTGCATGACCTGGCACGTGATCAGTGTATGACCAGCCAAGTGATCAGTGCATGATAGCTAGGTGATCAGTGCATGATCAGTCACGTGATCAATGCATGATCAGTCACGTGATCAGTGGATGATCAGCCACGTGATCAGTGCATGATCAGCCACATGATCAGTGCATGATCAATTACGTGATCAGTGCATGATCAGTCACGTGACCAGTATATGGTAGCTAGGTGATCATTGCATGATCAGCCACATGAGCCGTGCATGATAGCCACGAGATCAGTGCATGATCAGTCACGTGATCAGTGCATGATCACTCACGTGACCAGTACATGGTAGCCATACGTGATCATTGCATGAACAGCCGCGTGAGCAGTGCATGTTAGCCACGTGATCAGTGCATGATCTGTCTCATGATCAGTGTATGATCATCCGGGTGATCAGTGCATGGACAGTCATGTGATCAGTGCAGGATATAGACGTGATTAGTGCATGATCAGTCTCGTGATCAGTGTATGATCAACCACGTGATCAGTGCACGATAGCCAGGTAATGAGTGCAAGATAGCCAGATGATCAGTACATTATCAGTCATGTGATCAGTGGATGATCAGCCAAGTAATAAGGGCATGATTGCCAACTGATCAGTGGATGATCAGTCACGTGATCAGTGCATGGTCAGTCACGTGATCATTGCATGATCAGCCACGTGATCAGTGCATGATCAATAACGTGATCAGTACATGATCAGTCACGTGAACAGTGCGTGATCAGTTACGTGATCTGTGCATGATCAGCCAAATGATAAGTGCATGATCAATTACGTGATCAGTGCATGATCAGCCACGTGATCAGTGCATGATCAGTCACGTGATCAGTGCATGATATGTCACGTGACAGGTGTGTGATCAGCCACGTGAACAGTGCATGTTCAGCCACGTGATCAGTGCATGATAGCCACGTGATCAGTGCATGATCAGTTACGTGAGCAGTGTATGATCAGCCACGTGATCAGTGTATGTCCAGCCCAGTGATCAGTGCATGATCAGCCACGTGATCAGTGCATGATCAGCCACGTGATCAGTGCATGATCAGTCACGTGATCAGTGCATGATCAGCCACATTATAAGTGCATGATCAGTCACGTGATCAGTGCATGATCAGTCACGTGAACAGTGCGTGATCATTTACGTGATCTGTGCATGATCGGTCATGTGACCAGTATATGGTAGCTCCGTGATCATTCCATGACGAGCCACGTGAGCAGTGCATGATAGAAACGTGATGTGTGCATGATGTGTTACGTGAGCAGAGTATGATCAGCCATGTGATCAGTGCATGAGTGCCACGTGATCAGTGCATGTTATGTCACGTGACAGGTGCGTGATCAGCCACGTGAACAGTGCATGTTCAGCCACGTGATCAGTGCATGATCAGCCACGTGAGCAGTGCATGATCAGACACGTGAGCAGTGCATGATCAGCCACGTGAACAGTGAATGATCAGCCAAGTGATCAGTGCATGATGAACCACGTGATCAGTGTATGATCAGCCACGTGAACAGTGCATGCTCAGTCACGTGATCAGGGCCTGCTGAGCTGCGTGATTCCTGCCGGCTCATCTGCTTGACAATTGCCAGCTGAGCTGCGTGATTCCTGTCGGTCATCTGCTTGACAATTGCCAGCTGAGCTGCGTGATTCCTGCCTGGTCACGTGCTTGATTATTGCCAGTTGAGCAGCATGATTCGTCACTGCTGAGCTCCATGCTTATTGCCTGCTGATTGCGTGGTTCGTGTCTGCTCAGCTCTTTGAGTATTGCCTCCTGAGGTCCCTGTTCGGTCGCCACCTGCCGGGGACCAGCCCCAACTGATCCAGGGTATTCGAAGGAGAGATGGCCTAGGCGACTATTTATATGCTAATCAGAGATGTCAAGAATAATAGTATGAGGAGAGCTCAGTGGGAAAATTCGGTGGAGAAAAGAGACTGAGTAGCTTGGTTTACGCGGAAGACCAATCAAACTTCAAGACAAGAAGTTTGCACCACTTACGTAGGCCGCAGGCGTCCTCTCGAATAGCGAAAGGTGCCTCACCCTAGACACCTTCTCGAGTGGGTCTTAGCAGCCCAGGCATAATTAGTAAGCGTGGTGGGTTCCGCGCTCCAGATGGAGACTCAGCTGGAAGTTAAAGGGAAGAATGACAAGGAACTTTATGAATTGGAGCTGTAAGTTAACTCTTTGACAGAGAGAGCGAGATGGTGGTGGGGGACAGCCCCCAGTGAAATCAGAGGTGAGAGCACAAAGCAATACAGTAGGCAGACTCCGGTTTTTTTGGGGGGAGATGCTCGAGAATATCCGGGTGGACTCCTGAGGCTCGATCCCGCATTTGCGTATGCCGAGCCTCCTTCCTCATGACCTTTGTCCAGAGTGGAATGCCTCCCCGGCTCCCGGCACATGGTCAGTGCATGCTCAGTCACGATATCAGTGCCTGCTCAGCCAGGTGATCACTGACGGCACAGTCACGTGATCAGCGCCTCTCAGTCACGTGATCACCGTATGATAAACACGTGATCACTGAACGACCAGCCACGTGATCACTGCATGCGAGGTCAGGTGGTCAGTTCCTGATCAGCCACCTGATCAGTGCGTGCACATTCCCCTGATCAGCGCCTGTCAGTCACTGATCACTGCCTGATAAACACGTGATCAGTGCCGAACAGCCACGTCATCAGTGCATGCGCAGTCACGTGATCAGGGCATGATAGCCACGTGATCAGTGCGTGCACAGTCCCATGATCAGCGCCTGTCAGTCACTGATCATTGCCTGATAAACACGTGATCAGTGCATGATGAGCCATGTGATCAGTGCCCGATCAGCCACGTCATCAGTGCATGCGCAGTCACGTCATCAGTGCATGATAGCCACGTGATCAGTGCATGCTCAGTCACGTGATCTGTACTTGATCAGCCACGTGATCAGTGCCTGCAGAGTCACGTGATCAGGGCCTGCTGAGCTGCGTGATTCCTGCCGGCTCATCTGCATGACAATTGCCAGCTGAGCTGCGTGATTCCTGTCGGCTCATCTGCTTGACAATTGCCAGCGGAGCTGCATGATTCCTGCCTGGTCACGTGCTTGATTATTGCCAGTTGAGCAGCATGATTCGTCACTGCTGAGCTCCATGCTTATTGCCTGCTGATTGCGTGGTTCGTTTCTGCTCAGCTCTTTGAGTATTGCCTCCTGAGGTCCCTGTTCGGTCGCCACCTGCCGGGGACCAGCCCCAACTGATCCAGGGTATTCGAAGGAGAGATGGCCTAGGCGACTATTTATATGCTAATCAGAGATGTCAAGAATAATATTATGAGGAGAGCTCAGTAGGAAAATTCGGTGGAGAAAAGAGACTGAGTAGCTTGGTTTACGTGGAAGACCAATCAAACTTCAAGACAAGAAGTTTGCACCACTTACGTAGGCTGCAGGAGCCCTCTCGAATACCGAAAGGTGCCTCACCCTAGACACCTTCTCGAGTGGGTCTTAGCAGCCCAGGCATAATTAGTAAGCGTGGTGGGTTCCGCGCTCCAGATGGAGACTCAGCTGGAAGTTAAAGGGAAGAATGACAAGGAACTTTATGAATTGGAGGTGTAAGTTAACTCTTTGACAGAGAGAGCGAGATTGTGGTGGGGGACAGCCCCCAGTGAAATCAGAGGTGAGAGCATAAAGCAATACAGTAGGCAGACTCCGGTTTTTTTGGGGGGGAGATGCTCGAGAATATCCGGGTGGACTCCTGAGGCTCGATCCCGCATTTGCGTATGCCGAGCCTCCTTCCTCATGACCTTTGTCCAGAGTGGAATGCCTCCCCGGCTCCCGGCACATGATCAGTGCATGCTCAGTCAGGATATCAGTGCCTGCTCAGCCAGGTGATCACTGACGGCACAGTCACGTGATCAGCGCCTCTCAGTCACGTGATCACCCTATGATAAACAAGTGATCAGTGAACGACCAGCCACGTGATCACTGCATGCGAGGTCAGGTGGTCAGTTCCTGATCAGCCACCTGATCAGTCCGTGCACAGTCCCCTGATCAGCGCCTGTCAGTCACTGATCACTGCCTGATAAACACGTAATAAGTGCCCGAACAGCCACGTCATCAGTGCATGCGCAGTCACGTGATCAGTGCATGATAGCCACGTGATCAGTGCGTGCACAGTCCCATGATCAGCGCCTGTCAGTCACTGATCATTGCCTGATAAACACGTGATCAGTGCATGATGAGCCATGTGATCAGTGCCCGATCAGCCACGTCATCAGTGCATGCGCAGTCACGTCATCAGTGCATGATAGCCACGTGATCAGTGCATGCTCAGTCACATGATCTGGACTTGATCAGCCACGTGATCAGTGCCTGCAGAGTGAAGTGATCAGGGCCTGCTGAGCTTCGTGATTCCTGCCAGCTCATCTGCATGACAATTGCCAGCTGAGCTGCGTGATTCCTGTCGGCTCATCTGCTTGACAATTGCCAGCTGAGCTGCGTGATTCCTGCCTGGTCACGTGCTTGATTATTGCCAGTTGAGCAGCATGATTCGTCACTGCTGAGCTCCATGCTTATTGCCTGCTGATTGCGTGGTTCGTGTCTGCTCAGCTCTTTGAGTATTGCCTCCTTAGGTCCCTGTTCGGTCGCCACCTGCCGGGGACCAGCCCCAACTGATCCAGGGTATTCGAAGGAGAGATGGCCTAGGCGACTATTTATATGCTAATCAGAGATGTCAAGAATAATAGTATGAGGAGAGCTCAGTAGGAAAATTCGGTGGAGAAAAGAGACTGAGTAGCTTGGTTTACGCGGAAGACCAATCAAACTTCAAGACAAGAAGTTTGCACCACTTACGTAGGCCGCAGGCGTCCTCTCGAATAGCGAAAGGTGCCTCACCATAGACACCTTCTCGAGTGGGTCTTAGCAGCCCAGGCATAATTAGTAAGCGTGGTGGGTTCCGCGCTCCAGATGGAGACTCAGCTGGAAGTTAAAGGGAAGAATGACAAGGAACTTTATGAATTGGAGCTGTAAGTTAACTCTTTGACAGAGAGAGCGAGATGGTGGTGGGGGACAGCCCCCAGTGAAATCAGAGGTGAGAGCACAAAGCAATACAGTAGGCAGACTCTGGTATTTTTTGGGGGGAGATGCTCGAGAATATCCGGGTGGACTCCTGAGGCTCGATCCCGCATTTGCGTATGCCGAGCCTCCTTCCTCATGACCTTTGTCCAGAGTGGAATGCCTCCCCGGCTCCCGGCACATGATCAGTGCATGCTCAGTCACGATATCAGTGCCTGCTCAGCCACGTGATCACTGACGGCACAGTCACGTGATCAGCCCCTCTCAGTCACGTGATCACCCTATGATAAACACGTGATCAGTGAACGACCAGCCACGTGATCACTGCATGCGCGGTCAGGTGGTCAGTTCCTGATCAGCCACCTGATCAGTGCGTGCACAGTCCCCTGATCAGCGCCTGTCAGTCACTGATCACTGCCTGATAAACACGTGATCAGTGCCCGAACAGCCACGTCATCAGTGCATGCGCAGTCACGTGATCAGGGCATGATAGCCACGTGATCAGTGCGTGCACAGTCCCATGATCAGCGCCTGTCAGTCACTGATCAGTGCCTGATAAACACGTGATCAGTGCATGATGAGCCATGTGATCAGTGCCCGAACAGCCACGTCATCAGTGCATGCGCAGTCACGTCATCAGTGCATGATAGCCACGTGATCAGTGCATGCTCAGTCACGTGATCTGGACTTGATCAGCCACGTGATCAGTGCCTGCAGAGTCACGTGATCAGGGCCTGCTGAGCTGCGTGATTCCTGCCGGCTCATCTGCATGACAATTGCCAGCTGAGCTGCGTGATTCCCGTCGGCTCATCTGCTTGACAATTGCCAGCTGAGCTGCGTGATTCCTGCCTGGTCACGTGCTTGATTATTGCCAGTTGAGCAGCATGATTCGTCACTGCTGAGCTCCATGCTTATTGCCTGCTGATTGCGTGGTTCTTGTCTGCTCAGCTCTTTGAGTATTGCCTCCTGAGGTCCCTGTTCGGTCGCCACCTGCCGGGGACCAGCCCCAACTGATCCAGGGTATTCGAAGGAGAGATGGCCTAGGCGACTATTTATATGCTAATCAGAGATGTCAAGAATAAGAGTATGAGGAGAGCTCAGTAGGAAAATTCGGTGGAGAAAAGAGACTGAGTAGCTTGGTTTACGCGGAAGACCAATCAAACTTCAAGACAAGAAGTTTGCACCACTTACGTAGGCCGCAGGAGCCCTCTCGAATACCGAAAGGTGCCTCACACTAGACACCTTTTTGAGTGGGTCTTAGCAGCCCAGGCATAATTAGTAAGCGTGGTGGGTTCCGCGCTCCAGATGGAGACTCAGCTGGAAGTTAAAGGGAAGAATGACAAGGAACTTTATGAGTTGGAGCTGTAAGTTAACTCTTTGACAGAGAGAGCGAGATGGTGGTGGGGGACAGCCCCCAGTGAAATCAGAGGTGAGAGCACAAAGCAATACAGTAGGCAGACTCCGGTTTTTTTGGGGGGGAGATGCTCGAGAATATCCGGGTGGACTCCTGAGGCTCGATCCCGCATTTGCGTATGCCGAGCCTCCTTCCCCATGACCTTTGTCCAGAGTGGAAGGCCTCCCGGCTCCCGGCACATGATCAGTGCATGCTCAGTCACGATATCAGTGCCTGCTCAGCCAGGTGATCACTGACGGCACAGTCACGTGATCAGCGCCTCTCAGTCACGTGATCACCGTATGATAAACACGTGATCAGTGAACGACCAGCCACGTGATCACTGCATGCGCGGCCAGGTGGTCAGTTCCTGATCAGCCACCTGATCAGTGCGTGCACAGTCCCCTGATCAGCGCCTGTCAGTCACTGATCACTGCCTGATAAACAGGTGATCAGTGCCCGAACAGCCACATCATCAGTGCATGCGCAGTCACGTGATCAGTGCATGATAGCCACGTGATCAGTGCGTGCACAGTCCCATGATCAGCGCCTGTCAGTCACTGATCATTGCCTGATAAACACGTGATCAGTGCATGATGAGCCATGTGATCAGTGCCCGATCAGCCACGTCATCAGTGCATGCGCAGTCACGTCATCAGTGCATGATAGCCACGTGATCAGTGCATGCTCAGTCACGTGATCTGGACTTGATCAGCCACGTGATCAGTGCCTGAAGAGTCACGTGATCAGGGCCTGCTGAGCTGCGTGATTCCTGCCGGCTCATCTGCATGACAATTGCCAGCTGAGCTGCGTGATTCCTGTCGGCTCATCTGCTTGACAATTGCCAGCTGAGCTGCGTGATTCCTGCCTGGTCACGTGCTTGATTATTGCCAGTTGAGCAGCATGATTCGTCACTGCTGAGCTCCATGCTTATTGCCTGCTGATTGCGTGGTTCGTGTCTGCTCAGCTCTTTGAGTATTGCCTCCTGAGGTCCCTGTTCGGTCGCCACCTGCCGGGGACCAGCCCCAACTGATCCAGGGTATTCGAAGGAGAGATGGCCTAGGCGACTATTTATATGCTAATCAGAGATGTCAAGAATAATAGTATGAGGAGAGCTCAGTAGGAAAATTCGGTGGAGAAAAGAGACTGAGTAGCTTGGTTTACGCGGAAGACCAATCAAACTTCAGGACAAGAAGTTTGCACCACTTACGTAGGCCGCAGGCGCCTCTCGAATAGCGAAAGGTGCCTCACCCTAGACACCTTCTCGAGTGGGTCTTAGCAGCCCAGGCATAATTAGTAAGCGTGGTGGGTTCCGCGCTCCAGATGGAGACTCAGCTGGAAGTTAAAGGGAAGAATGACAAGGAACTTTATGAATTGGAGCTGTAAGTTAACTCTTTGACAGGGAGAGCGAGATGGTGGTGGGGGACAGCCCCCAGTGAAATCAGAGGTGAGAGCACAAAGCAATACAGTAGGCAGACTCCGGTTTTTTTGGGGGGAGATGCTCGAGAATATCCGGGTGGACTCCTGAGGCTCGATCCCGCATTTGCGTATGCCGAGCCTCCTTCCTCATGACCTTTGTCCAGAGTGGAATGCCTCCCGGCTCCCGGCACATGATCAGTGCATGCTCAGTCACGATATCAGTGCCTGCTCAGCCACGTGATCACTGACGGCACAGTCACGTGATCAGCGCCTCTCAGTCACGTGATCACCCTATGATAAACACGTGATCAGTGAACGACCAGCCACGTGATCACTGCATGCGCGGTCAGGTGGTCAGTTCCTGATCAGCCACCTGATCAGTGCGTGCACAGTCCCCTGATCAGCGCCTGTCAGTCACTGATCACTGCCTGATAAACACGTGATCAGTGCCCGAACAGCCACGTCATCAGTGCATGCGCAGTCACGTGATCAGTGCATGATAGCCACGTGATCAGTGCGTGCACAGTCCCATGATCAGCGCCTGTCAGTCACTGATCATTGCCTGATAAACACGTGATCAGTGCATGATGAGCCATGTGATCAGTGCCCGATCAGCCACGTCATCAGTGCATGCGCAGTCACGTCATCAGTGCATGATAGCCACCTGGTCAGTGCATGCTCAGTCACGTGATCTGGACTTGATCAGCCACGTGATCAGTGCCTGCAGAGTCACGTGATCAGGGCCTGCTGAGCTGCGTGATTCCTGCCGGCTCATCTGCATGACAATTGCCAGCTGAGCTGCGTGATTCCTGCCGGCTCATCTGCATGACAATTGCCAGCTGAGCTGCGTGATTCCTGTCGGCTCATCTGCTTGAGAATTGCCAGCTGAGCTGCGTGATTCCTGCCTGGTCACGTGCTTGATTATTGCCAGTTGAGCAGCATGATTCGTCACTGCTGAGCTCCATGCTTATTGCCTGCTGATTGCGTGGTTCGTGTCTGCTCAGCTCTTTGAGTATTGCCTCCTGAGGTCCCTGTTCGGTCGCCACCTGCCGGGGACCAGCCCCAACTGATCCAGGGTATTCGAAGGAGAGATGGCCTAGGCGACTATTTATATGCTAATCAGAGATGTCAAGAATAATAGTATGAGGAGAGCTCAGTAGGAAACTTCGGTGGAGAAAAGAGACTGAGTAGCTTGGTTTACGCGGAAGACCAATCAAACTTCAAGACAAGAAGTTTGCACCACTTACGTAGGCCGCAGGCGCCCTCTCGAATAGCGAAAGGTGCCTCACCCTAGACACCTTCTCGAGTGGGTCTTAGCAGCCCAGGCATAATTAGTAAGCGTGGTGGGTTCCGCGCTCCAGATGGAGACTCAGCTGGAAGTTAAAGGGAAGAATGACAAGGAACTTTATGAATTGGAGCTCTAAGTTAACTCTTTGACAGAGAGAGCGAGATGGTGGTGGGGGACAGCCCCCAGTGAAATCAGAGGTGAGAGCACAGAGCAATACAGTAGGCAGACTCCGGTTTTTTTTGGGGGGAGATGCTCGAGAATATCCGGGTGGACTCCTGAGGCTCGATCCCGCATTTGCGTATGCCGAGCCTCCTTCCTCATGACCTTTGTCCAGAGTGGAATGCCTCCCCGGCTCCCGGCACATGGTCAGTGCATGCTCAGTCACGATATCAGTGCCTGCTCAGCCAGGTGATCACTGACGGCACAGTCACGTGATCAGCGCCTCTCAGTCACGTGATCACCGTATGATAAACACGTGATCAGTGAACGACCAGCCACGTGATCACTGCATGCGCGTCAGGTGGTCAGTTCCTGATCAGCCACCTGATCAGTGCGTGCACAGTCCCCTGATCAGCGCCTGTCAGTCACTGATCACTGCCTGATAAACACGTGATCAGTGCCCGAACAGCCACGTCATCAGTGCATGCGCAGTCACGTGATCAGTGCATGATAGCCACGTGATCAGTGCGTGCACAGTCCCATGATCAGCGCCTGTCAGTCACTGATCATTGCCTGATAAACACGTGATCAGTGCATGATGAGCCATGTGATCAGTGCCCGATCAGCCACGTCATCAGTGCATGCGCAGTCACCTCATCAGTGCATGATAGCCACGTGATCAGTGCATGCTCAGTCACGTGATCTGGACTTGATCAGCCACGTGATCAGTGCCTGCAGAGTCACGTGATCAGGGCCTGCTGAGCTGCGTGATTCCTGCCGGCTCATCTGCATGACAATTGCCAGCTGAGCTGCGTGATTCCTGCCAGCTCATCTGCATGACAATTGCCAGCTGAGCTGCGTGATTCCTGTCGGCTCATCTGCTTGACAATTGCCAGCTGAGCTGCGTGATTCCTGCCTGGTCACGTGCTTGATTATTGCCAGTTGAGCAGCATGATTCGTCACTGCTGAGCTCCATGCTTATTCCCTGCTGATTGCGTGGTTCGTGTCTGCTCAGCTCTTTGAGTATTGCCTCCTGAGGTCCCTGTTCGGTCGCCACCTGCCGGGGACCAGCCCCAACTGATCCAGGGTATTCGAAGGAGAGATGGCCTAGGCGACTATTTATATGCTAATCAGAGATGTCAAGAATAATAGTATGAGGAGAGCTCAGTAGGAAAATTCGGTGGAGAAAAGAGACTGAGTAGCTTGGTTTACGCGGAAGACCAATCAAACTTCAAGACAAGAAGTTTGCACCACTTACGTAGGCCGCAGGAGCCCTCTTGAATACCGAAAGGTGCCTCACCCTAGACACCTTCTTGAGTGGGTCTTAGCAGCCCAGGCATAATTAGGAAGCGTGGTGGGTTCCGCGCTCCAGATGGAGACTCAGCTGGAAGTTAAAGGAAGGAATGACAAGGAACTTTATGAATTGGAGCTGCAAGTTAACTCTTTTACAGAGAGAGCGAGATGGTGGTGGGGGACAACCCCCAGTGAAATCAGAGGTGAGAGCACAAAGCAATACAGTAGGCAGACTCCGGTTTTTTTTGGGGGGAGATGCTCGAGAATATCCGGGTGGACTCCTGAGGCTCGATCCCGCATTTGCGTATGCCGAGCCTCCTTCCTCATGACCTTTGTCCAGAGTGGAATGCCTCCCCGGCTCCCGGCACATGATCAGTGCATGCTCAGTCACGATATCAGTGCCTGCTCAGCCAGGTGATCACTGACGGCACAGTCACGTGATCAGCGACTCTCAGTCACGTGATCACCCTATGATAAACAAGTGATCAGTGAACGACCAGCCACGTGATCACTGCATGCGAGGTCAGGTGGTCAGTTCCTGATCAGCCACCTGATCAGTCCGTGCACAGTCCCCTGATCAGCGCCTGTCAGTCACTGATCACTGCCTGATAAACACGTGATAAGTGCCCGAACAGCCACGTCATCAGTGCATGCGCAGTCACGTGATCAGTGCATGATAGCCACGTGATCAGTGCGTGCACAGTCCCATGATCAGCGCCTGTCAGTCACTGATCATTTCCTGATAAACACATGATCAGTGCATGATGAGCCATGTGATCAGTGCCCGATCAGCCACGTCATCAGTGCATGCGCAGTCACGTCATCAGTGCATGATAGCCACGTGATCAGTGCATGCTCAGTCACGTGATCTGGACTTGATCAGCCACGTGATCAGTGCCTGCAGAGTCACGTGATCAGGGCCTGCTGAGCTGCGTGATTCCTGCCGGCTCATCTGCATGACAATTGCCAGCTGAGCTGCGTGATTCCTGTCGGCTCATCTGCATGACAATTGCCAGCTGAGCTGCGTGATTCCTGCCTGGTCACGTGCTTGATTATTGCCAGTTGAGCAGCATGATTCGTCACTGCTGAGCTCCATGCTTATTGCCTGCTGATTGCGTGGTTCGTGTCTGCTCAGCTCTTTGAGTATTGCCTCCTTAGGTCCCTGTTCGGTCGCCACCTGCCGGGGACCAGCCCCAACTGATCCAGGGTATTCGAAGGAGAGATGGCCTAGGCGACTATTTATATGCTAATCAGAGATGTCAAGAATAATAGTATGAGGAGAGCTCAGTAGGAAAATTCGGTGGAGAAAAGAGACTGAGTAGCTTGGTTTACGCGGAAGACCAATCAAACTTCAAGACAAGAAGTTTGCACCACTTACGTAGGCCGCAGGCGTCCTCTCGAATAGCGAAAGGTGCCTCACCCTAGACACCTTCTCGAGTGGGTCTTAGCAGCCCAGGCATAATTAGTAAGCGTGGTGGGTTCCGCGCTCCAGATGGAGACTCAGCTGGAAGTTAAAGGGAAGAATGACAAGGAACTTTATGAATTGGAGCTGTAAGTTAACTCTTTGACAGAGAGAGCGAGATGGTGGTGGGGGACAGCCCCCAGTGAAATCAGAGGTGAGAGCACAAAGCAATACAGTAGGCAGACTCCGGTTTTTTTTGGGGGAGATGCTCGAGAATATCCGGGTGGACTCCTGAGGCTCGATCCCGCATTTGCGTATGCCGAGCCTCCTTCCTCATGACCTTTGTCCAGAGTGGAATGCCTCCCCGGCTCCCGGCACATGATCAGTGCATGCTCAGTCACGATATCAGTGCCTGCTCAGCCACGTGATCACTGACGGCACAGTCACGTGATCAGCGCCTCTCAGTCACGTGATCACCCTATGATAAACACGTGATCAGTGAACGACCAGCCACGTGATCACTGCATGCGCGGCCAGGTGGTCAGTTCCTGATCAGCCACCTGATCAGTGCGTGCACAGTCCCCTGATCAGCGCCTGTCAGTCACTGATCACTGCCTGATAAACACGTGATCAGTGCCCGAACAGCCACGTCATCAGTGCATGCGCAGTCACGTGATCAGTGCATGATAGCCACGTGATCAGTGCGTGCACAGTCCCATGATCAGCGCCTGTCAGTCACTGATCATTGCCTGATAAACACGTGATCAGTGCATGATGAGCCATGTGATCAGTGCCCGATCAGCCACGTCATCAGTGCATGCGCAGTCACGTCATCAGTGCATGATAGCCACGTGATCAGTGCATGCTCAGTCACGTGATCTGGACTTGATCACGTGATCAGTGCCTGCAGAGTCACGTGATCAGGGCCTGCTGAGCTGCGTGATTCCTGCCGGCTCATCTGCATGACAATTGCCAGCTGAGCTGCGTGATTCCTGTCGGCTCATCTGCTTGACAATTGCCAGCTGAGCTGCGTGATTCCTGCCTGGTCACGTGCTTGATTATTGCCAGTTGAGCAGCATGATTCGTCACTGCTGAGCTCCATGCTTATTGCCTGCTGATTGCGTGGTTCGTGTCTGCTCAGCTCTTTGAGTATTGCCTCCTGAGGTCCCTGTTCGGTCGCCACCTGCCGGGGACCAGCCCCAACTGATCCAGGGTATTCGAAGGAGAGATGGCCTAGGCGACTATTTATATGCTAATCAGAGATGTCAAGAATAATAGTATGAGGAGAGCTCAGTAGGAAAATTCGGTGGAGAAAAGAGACTGAGTAGCTTGGTTTACGCGGAAGACCAATCAAACTTCAAGACAAGAAGTTTGCACCACTTACGTAGGCCGCAGGCGCCTCTCGAATAGCGAAAGGTGCCTCACACTAGACACCTTCTTGAGTGGGTCTTAGCAGCCCAGGCATAATTAGTAAGCGTGGTGGGTTCCGCGCTCCAGATGGAGACTCAGCTGGAAGTTAAAGGGAAGAATGACAAGTAACTTTATGAATTGGAGCTGCAAGTTAACTCTTTTACAGAGAGAGCGAGATGGTGGTGGGGGACAGCCCCCAGTGAAATCAGAGGTGAGAGCACAAAGCAATACAGTAGGCAGACTCGGTTTTTTTTGGGGGGAGATGCTCGAGAATATCCGGGTGGACTCCTGAGGCTCGATCCCGCATTTGCGTATGCCGAGCCTCCTTCCTCATGACCTTTGTCCAGAGTGGAAGGCCTCCCCGGCTCCCGGCACATGATCAGTGCATGCTCAGTCACGATATCAGTGCCTGCTCAGCCAGGTGATCACTGACGGCACAGTCACGTGATCAGCGCCTCTCAGTCACGTGATCACCATATGATAAACACGTGATCAGTGAACGACCAGCCACGTGATCACTGCATGCGCGGCCAGGTGGTCAGTTCCTGATCAGCCACCTGATCAGTGCGTGCACAGTCCCCTGATCAGCGCCTGTCAGTCACTGATCACTGCCTGAGAAACAGGTGATCAGTGCCCGAACAGCCACATCATCAGTGCATGCGCAGTCACGTGATCAGTGCATGATAGCCACGTGATCAGTGCGTGCACAGTCCCAAGATCAGCGCCTGTCAGTAACTGATCATTGCCTGATAAACACGTGATCAGTGCATGATGAGCCATGTGATCAGTGCCCGATCAGCCACGTCATCAGTGCATGCGCAGTCACGTCATCAGTGCATGATAGCCACGTGATCAGTGCATGCTCAGTCACGTGATCTGGACTTGATCAGCCACGTGATCAGTGCCTGCAGAGTCACGTGATCAGGCCTGCTGAGCTGCGTGATTCCTGCCGGCTCATCTGCATGATGCAGCTGAGCTGCGTGATTCCTGCCGGCTCATCTGCATGACAATTGCCAGCTGAGCTGATTCCTGTCGGCTCATCTGCTTGACAATTGCCAGCTGAGCTGCGTGATTCCTGCCTGGTCACGTGCTTGATTATTGCCAGTTGAGCAGCATGATTCGTCACTGCTGAGCTCCATGCTTATTGCCTGCTGATTGCGTGGTTCGTGTCTGCTCAGCTCTTTGAGTATTGCCTCCTGAGGTCCCTGTTCGGTCGCCACCTGCCGGGGACCAGCCCCAACTGATCCAGGGTATTCGAAGGAGAGATGGCCTAGGCGACTATTTATATGCTAATCAGAGATGTCAAGAATAATAGTATGAGGAGAGCTCAGTAGGAAAATTCGGTGGAGAAAAGAGACTGAGTAGCTTGGTTTACGCGGAAGACCAATCAAACTTCAAGACAAGAAGTTTGCACCACTTACGAGGCCGCAGGCGCCCTCTCGAATAGCGAAAGGTGCCTCACCCTAGACACCTTCTCGAGTGGGTCTTAGCAGCCCAGGCATAATTAGTAAGCGTGGTGGGTTCCGCGCTCCAGATGGAGACTCAGCTGGAAGTTAAAGGGAAGAATGACAAGGAACTTTATGAATTGGAGCTGTAAGTTAACTCTTTGACAGGGAGAGCGAGATGGTGGTGGGGGACAGCCCCCAGTGAAATCAGAGGTGAGAGCACAAAGCAATACAGTAGGCAGACTCCGGTTTTTTTTGGGGGGAGATGCTCGAGAATATCCGGGTGGACTCCTGAGGCTCGATCCCGCATTTGCGTATGCCGAGCCTCCTTCCTCATGACCTTTGTCCAGAGTGGAATGCCTCCCCGGCTCCCGGCACATGATCAGTGCATGCTCAGTCACGATATCAGTGCCTGCTCAGCCACGTGATCACTGACGGCACAGTCACGTGATCAGCGCCTCTCAGTCACGTGATCACCCTATGATAAACACGTGATCAGTGAACGACCAGCCACGTGATCACTGCATGCTCGGTCAGGTGGTCAGTTCCTGATCAGCCACCTGATCAGTGCGTGCACAGTCCCCTGATCAGCGCCTGTCAGTCACTGATCACTGCCTGATAAACACGTGATCAGTGCCCGACAGCCACGTCATCAGTGCATGCGCAGTCACGTGATCAGTGCATGATAGCCACGTGATCAGTGCGTGCACAGTCCCATGATCAGCGCCTGTCAGTCACTGATCATTGCCTGATAAACACGTGATCAGTGCATGATGAGCCATGTGATCAGTGCCGATCAGCCACGTCATCATGCAATCACGGTCATGCATGATAGCCACGTGATCAGTGCATGCTCAGTCACGTGATCTGGACTTGATCAGCCACGTGATCAGTGCCTGCAGAGTCACGTGATCAGGGCCTGCTGAGCTGCGTGATTCCTGCCGGCTCATCTGCATGACAATTGCCATGAGCTGCGTGATTCCTGTCAGCTCATCTGCTTGACAATTGCAGCTGAGCTGCGATTTGCCCACGTGCTTGATTATTGCCAGTTGAGCAGCATGATTCACTGCTGAGTTCTGAGGTCCTGTTCGTCGCCATCGTTCCTCCAGCCTTGTTCAATCCAAAATGCAGAGATGGCCTAGGCGACTATTTATATGCTAATCAGAGATGTCAAAATAATAGTATGAGGAGAGCTCAGTAAAATTCCAGAAAAGAGACTGAGTAGCTTGGTTTGATACGGAAGACCAACTGGAACTTCAAGACAAGAAGTTTCCGATCAAAGGTGAGGGTTCAGCCTCAGATGGAGACTCAGCAAAGTTGGTGGGAAGAATGACAAGGAACTTTATGAATTGGAGCTGTAAGTTAACTCTGACAGAGAGAGCGAGATGGTGGTGGGGGACAGCCCCCAGTGAAATGAGAGAGCACAAAGCAATACAGTAGGCAGACTCCTGGGTTTTGGAGATGCTCGAGAATATCCGGGTGGACTCCTGAGGCTCGATCCCGCATTTGCGTATGCCGAGCCTCCTTCCTCATGACCTTTGTCCAGAGTGGAATGCCTCCCCGGCTCCCGGCACATGGTCAGTGCATGCTCAGTCACGATATCAGTGCCTGCTCAGCCAGGTGATCACTGACGGCACAGTCACGTGATCAGCGCCTCTCAGTCACGTGATCACCGTATGATAAACACGTGATCAGTGAACGACCAGCCACGTGATCACTGCATGCGCGGTCAGGTGGTCAGTTCCTGATCAGCCACCTGATCAGTGCGTGCACATTCCCCTGATCAGCGCCTGTCAGTCACTGATCACTGCCTGATAAACACGTGATCAGTGCCGAACAGCCACGTCATCAGTGCATCGCAGTCACGTGATCAGTGCATGATAGCCACGTGATCAGTGCGTGCACAGTCCCATGATCAGCGCCTGTCAGTCACTGATCATTGCCTGATAAACACGTGATCAGTGCATGATGAGCCATGTGATCAGTGCCCGATCAGCCACGTCATCAGTGCATGCGCAGTCACGTCATCAGTGCATGATAGCCACGTGATCAGTGCATGCTCAGTCACGTGATCTGTACTTGATCAGCCACGTGATCAGTGCCTGCAGAGTCACGTGATCAGGGCCTGCTGAGCTGCGTGATTCCTGCCGGCTCATCTGCATGACAATTGCCAGCTGAGCTGCGTGATTCCTGTCGGCTCATCTGCTTGACAATTGCCAGCTGAGCTGCGTGATTCCTGCCTGGTCACGTGCTTGATTATTGCCAGTTGAGCAGCATGATTCGTCACTGCTGAGCTCCATGCTTATTGCCTGCTGATTGCGTGGTTCGTGTCTGCTCAGCTCTTTGAGTATTGCCTCCTGAGGTCCCTGTTCGGTCGCCACCTGCCGGGGACCAGCCCCAACTGATCCAGGGTATTCGAAGGAGAGATGGCCTAGGCGACTATTTATATGCTAATCAGAGATGTCAAGAATAATAGTATGAGGAGAGCTCAGTAGGAAAATTCGGTGGAGAAAAGAGACTGAGTAGCTTGGTTTACGCGGAAGACCAATCAAACTTCAAGACAAGAAGTTTGCACCACTTACGTAGGCCGCAGGCGCCTCTCGAATAGCGAAAGGTGCCTCACCCTAGACACCTTCTCGAGTGGGTCTTAGCAGCCCAGGCATAATTAGTAAGCGTGGTGGGTTCCGCGCTCCAGATGGAGACTCAGCTGGAAGTTAAAGGGAAGAATGACAAGAAACTTTATGAATTGGAGCTATAAGTTAATTCTTTGACAGAGAGAGCGAGATGGTGGTGGGGGACAGCACCCAGTGAAATCAGAGGTGAGAGCACAAAGCAATACAGTAGGCAGACTCTGGGTTTTTTTGGGGGGAGATGCTCGAGAATATCCGGGTGGACTCCTGAGGCTCGATCCCGCATTTGCGTATGCCGAGCCTCATTCCTCATGACCTTTGTCCAGAGTGGAATGCCTCCCCGGCTCCCGGCACATGATCAGTGCATGTTCAGTCACGATATCAGTGCCTGCTCAGCCACGTGATCACTGACAGCACAGTCACGTGATCAGCGCCTCTCAGTCACGTGATCACCGTATGATAAAACGTGATCAGTGAACGACCAGCCACGTGATCACTGCATGCGCGGTCAGGTGGTCAGTTCCTGATCAGCCACCTTATCAGTGCGTGCACAGTCCCCTGATCAGCGCCTGTCAGTCACTGATCACTGCCTGATAAACACGTGATCAGTGCCCGAACAGCCACGTCATCAGTGCATGCGAAGTCACGTGATCAGTGCATGATAGCCACGTGATCAGTGCGTGCACAGTCCCATGATCAGCGCCTGTCAGTCACTGATCATTGCCTGATAAACACGTGATCAGTGCATGATGAGCCATGTGATCAGTGCCCGATCAGCCACGTCATCAGAGCATGCGCAGTCACGTCATCAGTGCATGATAGCCACGTGATCAGTGCATGCTCAGTCACGTGATCTGCACTTGATCAGCCACGTGATCAGTGCCTGCAGAGTCACGTGATCAGGCCTGCTGAGCTGCGTGATTCCTGCCGGCTCATCTGCATGACAATTGCCATCTGAGCTGCGTGATTTCTGTCGGCTCATCTGCTTGACATTTGCCAGCTGAGCTGCGTGATTCCTGCCTGGTCACGTGCTTGATTATTGCCAGTTGAGCAGCATGATTCGTCACTGCTGAGCTCCATGCTTATTGCCTGCTGATTGCGTGGTTCGTGTCTGCTCAGCTCTTTGAGTATCGCCTCCTGAGGTCCCTGTTCGGTCGCCACCTGCCGGGGACCAGCCCCAACTGATACAGGGTATTCGAAGGAGAGATGGCCTAGGCGACTGTTTATATGCTAATCAGAGATGTCAAGAATAATAGTATGAGGAGAGCTCAGTAGGAAAATTCGGTGGAGAAAAGAGACTGAGTAGCTCGGTTTACGCAGAAGACCAATCAATCTTCAAGACAAGAAGTTTGCACCACTTACGTAGGCCGCAGGTGCCCTCTCGAATAACGAAAGGTGCCTCACCCTAGACAGCTTCTCGAGTGGGTATTAGCAGCCCAGGCATAAATAGTAAGCGTGGTGGGTTCCGCGCTTCAGATGGAGACTCAGCTGGAAGTTAAAGGGAAGAATGACAAGGAACTTTATGAATTGGAGCTGTAAGTTAACTCTTTGACAGAGAGAGCGAGATGGTGTTGGGGGACAGCCCCCAGTGAAATCAGAGGTAAGAGCACAAAGCAATAGAGTAGGCAGACTCCGGTTTTTTTTTGGGGGAGATGCTGGAGAATATCCGGGTGGACTCCTGAGGCTCGATCCCGCATTTGCGTATGCCGAGCCTCCTTCCTCATGACCTTTGTTCAGAGTGGAAGGCCTCCCCGTCTCCCGGCACATGATCAGTGCATGCTCAGTCACGATATCAGTGCCTGCTCAGCCACGTGATCACTGAGGTCACAGTCACGTGATCAGCGCCTCTCAGTCACGTGATCACCGTATGATAAACACGTGATCAGTGAACGACCAGCCACGTGATCACTGCATGCTCGGTCAGGTGGTCAGTTCCTGATCAGCCACCTGATCAGTGCGTGCAGTCCCCTGATCAGCGCCTGTCAGTCACCACTGTGATCAGCTGTCAGACTGCCTGATAAACACGTGATCAGTGATGATGAGCCATGTGATCAGTGTCCATGCCACGTCATCAGTGCATGTGCAGTCACGTCATCAGTGCATGATAGCCACGTGATCAGTGCATGCTCAGTCACGTGATCTGGACTTGATCAGCCACGTGATCAGTGCCTGCAGAGTCACGTGATCAGGGCCTGCTGAGCTGCGTGATTCCTGCCGGCTCATCTGCATGACAATTGCCAGCTGAGCTGCGTGATTCCTGTCGGCTCATCTGCTTGACAATTGCCATCTGAGCTGCGTGATTCCTGCCTGGTCACGTGCTTGATTATTGCCAGTTGAGCAGCATGATTCGTCACTGCTGAGCTCCATGCTTATTGCCTGCTGATTGCGTGGTTCGTGTCTGCTCAGCTCTTTGAGTATTGCCTCCTGAGGTCCCTGTTCGGTCGCCACCTGCCGGGGACCAGCGCCAACTGATCCAGGGTATTCTAAGGAGAGATGGCCTAGGCGACTCTTTATATGCTAATCAGAGATGTCAAGAATAATAGTATGAGGAGAGCTCAGTAGGAAAATTCGGTGGAGAAAAGAGACTGAGTAGCTTGGTTTACGCGGAAGACCAATCAAACTTCAAGACAAGAAGTTTGCACCACTTACGTAGGCCGCAGGAGCCCTCTCGAATAGCGAAAGGTGCCGCACCCTAGACACCTTCTCGAGTGGGTCTAGGCAGCCCAGGCATAATTAGTAAGCGTGGTGGGTTCCGCGGTCCAGATGGAGACTCAGCTGGAAGTTAAAGGGAAGAATGACAAGGAACTTTATGAATTGGAGCTGTAAGTTAACTCTTTGACACAGAGAGCGAGATGGTGGTGGGGGACAGCCCCCAGTGAAATCAGAGGTGAGAGCACAAAGCAATAGAGTAGGCAGACTCTGGTTTTTTTTGGGGGGGGAGATGCTCGAGAACATCCGGGTGGACTCCTGAAGCTCGATCCCGCATTTGCGTATGCCGAGCCTCCTTCCTCATGACCTTTGTCCAGAGTGGAAGGCCTCCCGGCTCCCGGCACATGATCAGTGCATGCTCAGTCACGATATCAGTGCCTGCTCAGCCACGAGATCACTGACGGCACAGTCACGTGATCAGCGCCTCTCAGTCACGTGATCACCGTATGATAAACACGTGATCAGTGAACGACCAGCCACGTGATCACTGCATGCGAGGTCAGGTGGTCAGTTCCTGATCAGCCACCTGATCAGTGCGTGCACAGTCCCCTGATCAGCGCCTGTCAGTCACTGATCACTGCCTGATAAACACGTGATCAGTGCCCGAACAGCCACGTCATCAGTGCATGCGCAGTCACGTGATCAGTGCATGATAGCCACGTGATCAGTGCGTGCACAGTCCCATGATCAGCGCCTGTCAGTCACTGATCATTGCCTGATAAACACGTGATCAGTCAGCCACGCATCATGATGCCATCACGTGATCAGTGCATGAGCCGATCAGCGATCACAGTCATCATGATCATGCATGATCAGCACGTCATCAGTGCATCAGTCACGTCATCAGTATGATAGCCACGTGATCAGTGCATGCTCAGTCACGTGATCTGGACTTGATCAGCCACGTGATCAGTGCCTGCAGAGTCACGTGATCAGGGCCTGCTGAGCTGCGTGATCTGCCTGCCAGCTGAGCTGCATTCTGCATGACAATTGCCAGCTGAGCTGCGTGATTCGTGTCGGCTCATCTGCTTGACAATTGCCAGCTGAGCTGCGTGATTCCTGCCTGGTCACGTGCTTGATTATTGCCAGTTGAGCAGCATGATTCGTCACTGCTGAGCTCCATGCTTATTGCCTGCTGATTGCGTGGTTCGTGTCTGCTCAGCTCTTTGAGTATTGCCTCCTGAGGTCCCTGTTCGGTCGCCACCTGCCGGGGACCAGCCCCAACTGATCCAGGGTATTCGAAGGAGAGATGGCCTAGGCGACTATTTATATGCTAATCAGAGATGTCAAGAATAATAGTATGAGGAGAGCTCAGTAGGAAAATTCGGTGGAGAAAAGAGACTGAGTAGCTTGGTTTACGCGGAAGACCAATCAAACTTCAAGACAAGAAGTTTGCACCACTTACGTAGCCGCAGGCGCCCTCTCGAATAGCGAAAGGTGCCTCACCCTAGACACCTTCTCGAGTGGGTCTTAGCAGCCCAGGCATAATTAGTAAGCGTGGTGGGTTCCGCGCTCCAGATGGAGACTCAGCTGGAAGTTAAAGGGAAGAATGACAAGGAACTTTATGAATTGGAGCTGTAAGTTAACTCTTTGACAGAGAGAGCGAGATGGTGGTGGGGGACAGCCCCCAGTGAAATCAGAGGTGAGAGCACAAAGCAATACAGTAGGCAGACTCCGGTTTTTTTGGGGGGAGATGCTCGAGAATATCCGGGTGGACTCCTGAGGCTCGATCCCGCATTTGCGTATGCCGAGCCTCCTTCCTCATGACCTTTGTCCAGAGTGGAATGCCTCCCCGGCTCCCGGCACATGATCAGTGCATGCTCAGTCACGATATCAGTGCCTGCTCAGCCACGTGATCACTGACGGCACAGTCACGTGATCAGCGCCTCTCAGTCACGTGATCACCGTATGATAAACACGTGATCAGTGAACGACCAGCCACGTGATCACTGCATGCGCGGTCAGGTGGTCAGTTCCTGATCAGCCACCTGATCAGTGCGTGCACAGTCCCCTGATCAGCGCCTGTCAGTCACTGATCACTGCCTGATAAACACGTGATCAGTGCCCGATCAGTGCCCGACAGCCACGTCATCAGTGCATGCGCAGTCACGTGATCAGTGCATGATAGCCACGTGATCAGTGCGTGCACAGTCCCATGATCAGCGCCTGTCAGTCACTGATCATTGCCTGATAAACACGTGATCAGTGCATGATGAGCCATGTGATCAGTGCCCGATCAGCCACGTCATCAGTGCATGCGCAGTCACGTCATCAGTGCATGATAGCCACGTGATCAGTGCATGCTCAGTCACGTGATCTGGACTTGATCAGCCACGTGATCAGTGCCTGCAGAGTCACGTGATCAGGGCCTGCTGAGCTGCGTGATTCCTGCCGGCTCATCTGCATGACAATTGCCAGCTGAGCTGCGTGATTCCTGTCGGCTCATCTGCTTGACAATTGCCAGCTGAGCTGCGTGATTCCTGCCTGGTCACGTGCTTGATTATTGCCAGTTGAGCAGCATGATTCGTCACTGCTGAGCTCCATGCTTATTGCCTGCTGATTGCGTGGTTCGTGTCTGCTCAGCTCTTTGAGTATTGCCTCCTGAGGTCCCTGTTCGGTCGCCACCTGCCGGGACCAGCCCCAACTGATCCAGGGTATTCGAAGGAGAGATGGCCTAGGCGACTATTTATATGCTAATCAGAGATGTCAAGAATAATAGTATGAGGAGAGCTCAGTAGGAAAATTCGGTGGAGAAAAGAGACTGAGTAGCTTGGTTTACGCGGAAGACCAATCAAACTTCAAGACAAGAAGTTTGCACCACTTACGTAGGCCGCAGGCGCCCTCTCGAATAGCGAAAGGTGCCTCACCCTAGACACCTTCTCGAGTGGGTCTTAGCAGCCCAGGCATAATTAGTAAGCGTGGTGGGTTCCGCGCTCCAGATGGAGACTCAGCTGGAAGTTAAAGGGAAGAATGACAAGGAACTTTATGAATTGGAGCTGTAAGTTAACTCTTTGACAGAGAGAGCGAGATGGTGGTGGGGACAGCCCCCAGTGAAATCAGAGGTGAGAGCACAAAGCAATACAGTAGGCAGACTCCGGTTTTTTTGGGGGGGAGATGCTCGAGAATATCCGGGTGGACTCCTGAGGCTCGATCCCGCATTTGCGTATGCCGAGCCTCCTTCCTCATGACCTTTGTCCAGAGTGGAATCCCCGGCTCCCGGCACATGATCAGTGCATGCTCAGTCACGATATCAGTGCCTGCTCAGCCACGTGATCACTGACGGCACAGTCACGTGATCAGCGCCTCTCAGTCACGTGATCACCGTATGATAAACACGTGATCAGTGAACGACCAGCCACGTGATCACTGCATGCGCGGTCAGGTGGTCAGTTCCTGATCAGCCACCTGATCAGTGCGTGCACAGTCCCCTGATCAGCGCCTGTCAGTCACTGATCACTGCCTGATAAACACGTGATCAGTGCCCGAACAGCCACGTCATCAGTGCATGCGCAGTCACGTGATCAGTGCATGATAGCCACGTGATCAGTGCGTGCACAGTCCCATGATCAGCGCCTGTCAGTCACTGATCATTGCCTGATAAACACGTGATCAGTGCATGATGAGCCATGTGATCAGTGCCCGATCAGCCACGTCATCAGTGCATGCGCAGTCACGTCATCAGTGCATGATAGCCACGTGATCAGTGCATGCTCAGTCACGTGATCTGGACTTGATCAGCCACGTGATCAGTGCCTGCAGAGTCACGTGATCAGGGCCTGCTGAGCTGCGTGATTCCTGCCGGCTCATCTGCATGACAATTGCCAGCTGAGCTGCGTGATTCCTGCCTGGTCACGTGCTTGATTATTGCCAGTTGAGCAGCATGATTCGTCACTGCTGAGCTCCATGCTTATTGCCTGCTGATTGCGTGGTTCGTGTCTGCTCAGCTCTTTGAGTATTGCCTCCTGAGGTCCCTGTTCGGTCGCCACCTGCCGGGGACCAGCCCCAACTGATCCAGGGTATTCGAAGGAGAGATGGCCTAGGCGACTATTTATATGCTAATCAGAGATGTCAAGAATAATAGTATGAGGAGAGCTCAGTAGGAAAATTCGGTGGAGAAAAGAGACTGAGTAGCTTGGTTTACGCGGAAGACCAATCAAACTTCAAGACAAGAAGTTTGCACCACTTACGTAGGCCGCAGGCGCTCTCGAATAGCGAAAGGTGCCTCACCCTAGACACCTTCTCGAGTGGGTCTTAGCAGCCCAGGCATAATTAGTAAGCGTGGTGGGTTCCGCGCTCCAGATGGAGACTCAGCTGGAAGTTAAAGGGAAGAATGACAAGGAACCTTATGAATTGGAGCTGTAAGTTAACTCTTTGACAGAGAGAGCGAGATGGTGGTGGGGGACAGCCCCCAGTGAAATCAGAGGTGAGAGCACAAAGCAATACAGTAGGCAGACTCCGGTTTTTTTGGGGGGGAGATGCTCGAGAATATCCGGGTGGACTCCTGAGGCTCGATCCCGCATTTGCGTATGCCGAGCCTCCTTCCTCATGACCTTTGTCCAGAGTGGAATGCCTCCCCGGCTCCCGGCACATGATCAGTGCATGCTCAGTCACGATATCAGTGCCTGCTCAGCCACGTGATCACTGACGGCACAGTCACGTGATCAGCGCCTCTCAGTCACGTGATCACCGTATGATAAACACGTGATCAGTGAATGACCAGCCACGTGATCACTGCATGCGCAGTCAGGTGGTCAGTTCCTGATCAGCCACCTGATCAGTGCGTGCACAGTCCCCTGATCAGCGCCTGTCAGTCACTGATCACTGCCTGATAAACACGTGATCAGTGCCCGAACAGCCACGTCATCAGTGCATGCGCAGTCACGTGATCAGTGCATGATAGCCACGTGATCAGTGCGTGCACAGTCCCATGATCAGCGCCTGTCAGTCACTGATCATTGCCTGATAAACACGTGATCAGTGCATGATGAGCCATGTGATCAGTGCCCGATCAGCCACGTCATCAGTGCATGCGCAGTCACGTCATCAGTGCATGATAGCCACGTGATCAGTGCATGCTCAGTAACGTGATCTGGACTTGATCAGCCACGTGATCAGTGCCTGCAGAGTCACGTGATCAGGGCCTGCTGAGCTGCGTGATTCCTGCCGGCTCATCTGCATGACAATTGCCAGCTGAGCTGCGTGATTCCTGTCGGCTCATCTGCTTGACAATTCCCAGCTGAGCTGCGTGATTCCTGCCTGGTCACGTGCTTGATTATTGCCAGTTGAGCAGCATGATTCGTCACTGCTGAGCTCCATGCTTATTGCCTGCTGATTGCGTGGTTCGTGTCTGCTCAGCTCTTTGAGTATTGCCTCCTGAGGTCCCTGTTGGGTCGCCACCTGCCGGGGACCAGCCCCAACTGATCCAGGGTATTCGAAGGAGAGATGGCCTAGGCGACTATTTATATGCTAATCAGAGATGTCAAGAATAATAGTATGAGGAGAGCTCAGTAGGAAAATTCGGTGGAGAAAAGAGACTGAGTAGCTTGGTTTACGCGGAAGACCAATCAAACTTCAAGACAAGAAGTTTGCACCACTTACGTAGGCCGCAGGCGCCCTCTCGAATAGCGAAAGGTGCCTCACCCTAGACACCTTCTCGAGTGGGTCTTAGCAGCCCAGGCATAATTAGTAAGCGTGGTGGGTTCCGCGCTCCAGATGGAGACTCAGCTGGAAGTTAAAGGGAAGAATGACAAGGAACTTTATGAATTGGAGCTGTAAGTTAACTCTTTGACAGAGAGAGCGAGATGGTGGTGGGGGACAGCCCCCAGTGAAATCAGAGGTGAGAGCACAAAGCAATACAGTAGGCAGACTCCGGTTTTTTTGGGGGGAGATGCTCGAGAATATCCGGGTGGACTCCTGAGGCTCGATCCCGCATTTGCGTATGCCGAGCCTCCTTCCTCATGACCTTTGTCCAGAGTGGAATGCCTCCCCGGCTCCCGGCACATGATCAGTGCATGCTCAGTCACGATATCAGTGCCTGCTCAGCCACGTGATCACTGACGGCACAGTCACGTGATCAGCGCCTCTCAGTCACGTGATCACCGTATGATAAACACGTGATCAGTGAACGACCAGCCACGTGATCACTGCATGCGCGGTCAGGTGGTCAGTTCCTGATCAGCCACCTGATCAGTGCGTGCACAGTCCCCTGATCAGCGCCTGTCAGTCACTGATCACTGCCTGATAAACACGTGATCAGTGCCCGAACAGCCACGTCATCAGTGCATGCGCAGTCACGTGATCAGTGCATGATAGCCACGTGATCAGTGCGTGCACAGTCCCATGATCAGCGCCTGTCAGTCACTGATCATTGCCTGATAAACACGTGATCAGTGCATGATGAGCCATGTGATCAGTGCCCGATCAGCCACGTCATCAGTGCATGCGCAGTCACGTCATCAGTGCATGATAGCCACGTGATCAGTGCATGCTCAGTCACGTGATCTGGACTTGATCAGCCACGTGATCAGTGCCTGCAGAGTCACGTGATCAGGGCCTGCTGAGCTGCGTGATTCCTGCCGGCTCATCTGCATGACAATTGCCAGCTGAGCTGCGTGATTCCTGTCGGCTCATCTGCTTGACAATTGCCAGCTGAGCTGCGTGATTCCTGCCTGGTCACGTGCTTGATTATTGCCAGTTGAGCAGCATGATTCGTCACTGCTGAGCTCCATGCTTATTGCCTGCTGATTGCGTGGTTCGTGTCTGCTCAGCTCTTTGAGTATTGCCTCCTGAGGTCCCTGTTCGGTCGCCACCTGCCGGGGACCAGCCCCAACTGATCCAGGGTATTCGAAGGAGAGATGGCCTAGGCGACTATTTATATGCTAATCAGAGATGTCAAGAATAATAGTATGAGGAGAGCTCAGTAGGAAAATTCGGTGGAGAAAAGAGACTGAGTAGCTTGGTTTACGCGGAAGACCAATCAAACTTCAAGACAAGAAGTTTGCACCACTTACGTAGGCCGCAGGCGCCCTCTCGAATAGCGAAAGGTGCCTCACCCTAGACACCTTCTCGAGTGGGTCTTAGCAGCCCAGGCATAATTAGTAAGCGTGGTGGGTTCCGCGCTCCAGATGGAGACTCAGCTGGAAGTTAAAGGGAAGAATGACAAGGAACTTTATGAATTGGAGCTGTAAGTTAACTCTTTGACAGAGAGAGCGAGATGGTGGTGGGGACAGCCCCCAGTGAAATCAGAGGTGAGAGCACAAAGCAATACAGTAGGCAGACTCCGGTTTTTTTGGGGGGAGATGCTCGAGAATATCCGGGTGGACTCCTGAGGCTCGATCCCGCATTTGCGTATGCCGAGCCTCCTTCCTCATGACCTTTGTCCAGAGTGGAATGCCTCCCCGGCTCCCGGCACATGATCAGTGCATGCTCAGTCACGATATCAGTGCCTGCTCAGCCACGTGATCACTGACGGCACAGTCACGTGATCAGCGCCTCTCAGTCACGTGATCACCGTATGATAAACACGTGATCAGTGAACGACCAGCCACGTGATCACTGCATGCGCGGTCAGGTGGTCAGTTCCTGATCAGCCACCTGATCAGTGCGTGCACAGTCCCCTGATCAGCGCCTGTCAGTCACTGATCACTGCCTGATAAACACGTGATCAGTGCCCGAACAGCCACGTCATCAGTGCATGCGCAGTCACGTGATCAGTGCATGATAGCCACGTGATCAGTGCGTGCACAGTCCCATGATCAGCGCCTGTCAGTCACTGATCATTGCCTGATAAACACGTGATCAGTGCATGATGAGCCATGTGATCAGTGCCCGATCAGCCACGTCATCAGTGCATGCGCAGTCACGTCATCAGTGCATGATAGCCACGTGATCAGTGCATGCTCAGTCACGTGATCTGGACTTGATCAGCCACGTGATCAGTGCCTGCAGAGTCACGTGATCAGGGCCTGCTGAGCTGCGTGATTCCTGCCGGCTCATCTGCATGACAATTGCCAGCTGAGCTGCGTGATTCCTGTCGGCTCATCTGCTTGACAATTGCCAGCTGAGCTGCGTGATTCCTGCCTGGTCACGTGCTTGATTATTGCCAGTTGAGCAGCATGATTCGTCACTGCTGAGCTCCATGCTTATTGCCTGCTGATTGCGTGGTTCGTGTCTGCTCAGCTCTTTGAGTATTGCCTCCTGAGGTCCCTGTTCGGTCGCCACCTGCCGGGGACCAGCCCCAACTGATCCAGGGTATTCGAAGGAGAGATGGCCTAGGCGACTATTTATATGCTAATCAGAGATGTCAAGAATAATAGTATGAGGAGAGCTCAGTAGGAAAATTCGGTGGAGAAAAGAGACTGAGTAGCTTGGTTTACGCGGAAGACCAATCAAACTTCAAGACAAGAAGTTTGCACCACTTACGTAGGCCGCAGGCGCCCTCTCGAATAGCGAAAGGTGCCTCACCCTAGACACCTTCTCGAGTGGGTCTTAGCAGCCCAGGCATAATTAGTAAGCGTGGTGGGTTCCGCGCTCCAGATGGAGACTCAGCTGGAAGTTAAAGGGAAGAATGACAAGGAACTTTATGAATTGGAGCTGTAAGTTAACTCTTTGACAGAGAGAGCGAGATGGTGGTGGGGGACAGCCCCCAGTGAAATCAGAGGTGAGAGCACAAAGCAATACAGTAGGCAGACTCCGGTTTTTTTGGGGGGAGATGCTCGAGAATATCCGGGTGGACTCCTGAGGCTCGATCCCGCATTTGCGTATGCCGAGCCTCCTTCCTCATGACCTTTGTCCAGAGTGGAATGCCTCCCCGGCTCCCGGCACATGATCAGTGCATGCTCAGTCACGATATCAGTGCCTGCTCAGCCACGTGATCACTGACGGCACAGTCACGTGATCAGCGCTCTCAGTCACGTGATCACCGTATGATAAACACGTGATCAGTGAACGACCAGCCACGTGATCACTGCATGCGCGGTCAGGTGGTCAGTTCCTGATCAGCCACCTGATCAGTGCACAGTCCCCTGATCAGCGCCTGTCAGTCACTGATCACTGCCTGATAAACACGTGATCAGTGCCCGAACAGCCACGTCATCAGTGCATGCGCAGTCACGTGATCAGTGCATGATAGCCACGTGATCAGTGCGTGCACAGTCCCATGATCAGCGCCTGTCAGTCACTGATCATTGCCTGATAAACACGTGATCAGTGCATGATGAGCCATGTGATCAGTGCCCGATCAGCCACGTCATCAGTGCATGCGCAGTCACGTCATCAGTGCATGATAGCCACGTGATCAGTGCATGCTCAGTCACGTGATCTGGACTTGATCAGCCACGTGATCAGTGCCTGCAGAGTCACGTGATCAGGCCTGCTGAGCTGCTGAGCTGCATGTGCCAGCTGAGCTGCGTGATTCTGCCGGCTCATCTGCATGACAATTGCCAGCTGAGCTGCGTGATTCCTGTCGGCTCATCTGCTTGACAATTGCCAGCTGAGCTGCGTGATTCCTGCCTGGTCACGTGCTTGATTATTGCCAGTTGAGCAGCATGATTCGTCACTGCTGAGCTCCATGCTTATTGCCTGCTGATTGCGTGGTTCGTGTCTGCTCAGCTCTTTGAGTATTGCCTCCTGAGGTCCCTGTTCGGTCGCCACCTGCCGGGGACCAGCCCCAACTGATCCAGGGTATTCGAAGGAGAGATGGCCTAGGCGACTATTTATATGCTAATCAGAGATGTCAAGAATAATAGTATGAGGAGAGCTCAGTAGGAAAATTCGGTGGAGAAAAGAGACTGAGTAGCTTGGTTTACGCGGAAGACCAATCAAACTTCAAGACAAGAAGTTTGCACCACTTACGTAGGCCGCAGGCCCTCTCGAATAGCGAAAGGTGCCTCACCCTAGACACCTTCTCGAGTGGGTCTTAGCAGCCCAGGCATAATTAGTAAGCGTGGTGGGTTCCGCGCTCCAGATGGAGACTCAGCTGGAAGTTAAAGGGAAGAATGACAAGGAACTTTATGAATTGGAGCTGTAAGTTAACTCTTTGACAGAGAGAGCGAGATGGTGGTGGGGGACAGCCCCCAGTGAAATCAGAGGTGAGAGCACAAAGCAATACAGTAGGCAGACTCCGGTTTTTTGGGGGAGATGCTCGAGAATATCCGGGTGGACTCCTGAGGCTCGATCCCGCATTTGCGTATGCCGAGCCTCCTTCCTCATGACCTTTGTCCAGAGTGGAATGCCTCCCCGGCTCCCGGCACATGATCAGTGCATGCTCAGTCACGATATCAGTGCCTGCTCAGCCACGTGATCACTGACGGCACAGTCACGTGATCAGCGCCTCTCAGTCACGTGATCACCGTATGATAAACACGTGATCAGTGAACGACCAGCCACGTGATCACTGCATGCGCGGTCAGGTGGTCAGTTCCTGATCAGCCACCTGATCAGTGCGTGCACAGTCCCCTGATCAGCGCCTGTCAGTCACTGATCACTGCCTGATAAACACGTGATCAGTGCCCGAACAGCCACGTCATCAGTGCATGCGCAGTCACGTGATGCCAGTCCCATGATCAGTGTCAGATCACAGATGCTGATCAGTGACAGCCACTGATCAGAGTCAGTGTCAGCCTGAGCCACTGATCAGTGCATGCACAGTCCCCTGATCAGCGCCCGTCAGTCATCAGATCATGCCTGATCACGTGATCAGTGCCCGATGTCACGTCATCAGTGCATGCAGTCCCATGATCAGCGCCGTCAGTCACTGATCATGCCTGATCACGTGATCAGTGCATGATGAGCCACGTGATCATGCCTGATCAGCCACGTCATCAGTGCATGCGCAGTCACGTCATCAGTGCATGATAGCCACGTGATCAGTGCCTGCTCAGTCACGTGATCTGGCTTGATCAGCCACGTGATCATCTGCATCACGTGATCATTGCCTGCTGAGCTGCGTGATTCCTGTCGGCTCATCTGCTTGACAATTGCCAGCTGAGCTGCGTGATTCCTGCCTGGTCACGTGCTTGATTATTGCCAGTTGAGCAGCATGATTCGTCACTGCTGAGCTCCATGCTTATTGCCTGCTGATTGCGTGGTTCGTGTCTGCTCAGCTCTTTGAGTATTGCCTCCTGAGGTCCCTGTTCGGTCGCCACCTGCCGGGGACCAGCCCCAACTGATCCAGGGTATTCGAAGGAGAGATGGCCTAGGCGACTATTTATATGCTAATCAGAGATGTCAAGAATAATAGTATGAGGAGAGCTCAGTAGGAAAATTCGGTGGAGAAAAGAGACTGAGTAGCTTGGTTTACGCGGAAGACCAATCAAACTTCAAGACAAGAAGTTTGCACCACTTACGTAGGCCGCAGGCGCCTCTCGAATAGCGAAAGGTGCCTCACCCTAGACACCTTCTCGAGTGGGTCTTAGCAGCCCAGGCATAATTAGTAAGCGTGGTGGGTTCCGCGCTCCAGATGGAGACTCAGCTGGAAGTTAAAGGGAAGAATGACAAGGAACTTTATGAATTGGAGCTGTAAGTTAACTCTTTGACAGAGAGAGCGAGATGGTGGTGGGGGACAGCCCCCAGTGAAATCAGAGGTGAGAGCACAAAGCAATACAGTAGGCAGACTCCGGTTTTTTTTGGGGGAGATGCTCGAGAATATCCGGGTGGACTCCTGAGGCTCGATCCCGCATTTGCGTATGCCGAGCCTCCTTCCTCATGACCTTTGTCCAGAGTGGAATGCCTCCCCGGCTCCCGGCACATGATCAGTGCATGCTCAGTCACGATATCAGTGCCTGCTCAGCCACGTGATCACTGACGGCACAGTCACGTGATCAGCGCCTCTCAGTCACGTGATCACCGTATGATAAACACGTGATCAGTGAACGACCAGCCACGTGATCACTGCATGCGCGGTCAGGTGGTCAGTTCCTGATCAGCCACCTGATCAGTGCGTGCACAGTCCCCTGATCAGCGCCTGTCAGTCACTGATCACTGCCTGATAAACACGTGATCAGTGCCCGAACAGCCACGTCATCAGTGCATGCGCAGTCACGTGATCAGTGCATGATAGCCACGTGATCAGTGCGTGCACAGTCCCATGATCAGCGCCTGTCAGTCACTGATCATTGCCTGATAAACACGTGATCAGTGCATGATGAGCCATGTGATCAGTGCCCGATCAGCCACGTCATCAGTGCATGCGCAGTCACGTCATCAGTGCATGATAGCCACGTGATCAGTGCATGCTCAGTCACGTGATCTGGACTTGATCAGCCACGTGATCAGTGCCTGCAGAGTCACGTGATCAGGGCCTGCTGAGCTGCGTGATTCCTGCCGGCTCATCTGCATGACAATTGCCAGCTGAGCTGCGTGATTCCTGCCTGGTCACGTGCTTGATTATTGCCAGTTGAGCAGCATGATTCGTCACTGCTGAGCTCCATGCTTATTGCCTGCTGATTGCGTGGTTCGTGTCTGCTCAGCTCTTTGAGTATTGCCTCCTGAGGTCCCTGTTCGGTCGCCACCTGCCGGGGACCAGCCCCAACTGATCCAGGGTATTCGAAGGAGAGATGGCCTAGGCGACTATTTATATGCTAATCAGAGATGTCAAGAATAATAGTATGAGGAGAGCTCAGTAGGAAAATTCGGTGGAGAAAAGAGACTGAGTAGCTTGGTTTACGCGGAAGACCAATCAAACTTCAAGACAAGAAGTTTGCACCACTTACGTAGGCCGCAGGCGCCTCTCGAATAGCGAAAGGTGCCTCACCCTAGACACCTTCTCGAGTGGGTCTTAGCAGCCCAGGCATAATTAGTAAGCGTGGTGGGTTCCGCGCTCCAGATGGAGACTCAGCTGGAAGTTAAAGGGAAGAATGACAAGGAACTTTATGAATTGGAGCTGTAAGTTAACTCTTTGACAGAGAGAGCGAGATGGTGGTGGGGGACAGCCCCCAGTGAAATCAGAGGTGAGAGCACAAAGCAATACAGTAGGCAGACTCGGTTTTTTTGGGGGAGATGCTCGAGAATATCCGGGTGGACTCCTGAGGCTCGATCCCGCATTTGCGTATGCCGAGCCTCCTTCCTCATGACCTTTGTCCAGAGTGGAATGCCTCCCCGGCTCCCGGCACATGATCAGTGCATGCTCAGTCACGATATCAGTGCCTGCTCAGCCACGTGATCACTGACGGCACAGTCACGTGATCAGCGCCTCTCAGTCACGTGATCACCGTATGATAAACACGTGATCAGTGAACGACCAGCCACGTGATCACTGCATGCGCGGTCAGGTGGTCAGTTCCTGATCAGCCACCTGATCAGTGCGTGCACAGTCCCCTGATCAGCGCCTGTCAGTCACTGATCACTGCCTGATAAACACGTGATCAGTGCCCGAACAGCCACGTCATCAGTGCATGCGCAGTCACGTGATCAGTGCATGATAGCCACGTGATCAGTGCGTGCACAGTCCCATGATCAGCGCCTGTCAGTCACTGATCATTGCCTGATAAACACGTGATCAGTGCATGATGAGCCATGTGATCAGTGCCCGATCAGCCACGTCATCAGTGCATGCGCAGTCACGTCATCAGTGCATGATAGCCACGTGATCAGTGCATGCTCAGTCACGTGATCTGGACTTGATCAGCCACGTGATCAGTGCCTGCAGAGTCACGTGATCAGGGCCTGCTGAGCTGCGTGATTCCTGCCGGCTCATCTGCATGACAATTGCCAGCTGAGCTGCGTGATTCCTGCCTGGTCACGTGCTTGATTATTGCCAGTTGAGCAGCATGATTCGTCACTGCTGAGCTCCATGCTTATTGCCTGCTGATTGCGTGGTTCGTGTCTGCTCAGCTCTTTGAGTATTGCCTCCTGAGGTCCCTGTTCGGTCGCCACCTGCCGGGGACCAGCCCCAACTGATCCAGGGTATTCGAAGGAGAGATGGCCTAGGCGACTATTTATATGCTAATCAGAGATGTCAAGAATAATAGTATGAGGAGAGCTCAGTAGGAAAATTCGGTGGAGAAAAGAGACTGAGTAGCTTGGTTTACGCGGAAGACCAATCAAACTTCAAGACAAGAAGTTTGCACCACTTACGTAGGCCGCAGGCGCCCTCTCGAATAGCGAAAGGTGCCTCACCCTAGACACCTTCTCGAGTGGGTCTTAGCAGCCCAGGCATAATTAGTAAGCGTGGTGGGTTCCGCGCTCCAGATGGAGACTCAGCTGGAAGTTAAAGGGAAGAATGACAAGGAACTTTATGAATTGGAGCTGTAAGTTAACTCTTTGACAGAGAGAGCGAGATGGTGGTGGGGGACAGCCCCCAGTGAAATCAGAGGTGAGAGCACAAAGCAATACAGTAGGCAGACTGGTTTTTTTGGGGGGAGATGCTCGAGAATATCCGGGTGGACTCCTGAGGCTCGATCCCGCATTTGCGTATGCCGAGCCTCCTTCCTCATGACCTTTGTCCAGAGTGGAATGCCTCCCCGGCTCCCGGCACATGATCAGTGCATGCTCAGTCACGATATCAGTGCCTGCTCAGCCACGTGATCACTGACGGCACAGTCACGTGATCAGCGCCTCTCAGTCACGTGATCACCGTATGATAAACACGTGATCAGTGAACGACCAGCCACGTGATCACTGCATGCGCGGTCAGGTGGTCAGTTCCTGATCAGCCACCTGATCAGTGCGTGCACAGTCCCCTGATCAGCGCCTGTCAGTCACTGATCACTGCCTGATAAACACGTGATCAGTGCCCGAACAGCCACGTCATCAGTGCATGCGCAGTCACGTGATCAGTGCATGATAGCCACGTGATCAGTGCGTGCACAGTCCCATGATCAGCGCCTGTCAGTCACTGATCATTGCCTGATAAACACGTGATCAGTGCATGATGAGCCATGTGATCAGTGCCCGATCAGCCACGTCATCAGTGCATGCGCAGTCACGTCATCAGTGCATGATAGCCACGTGATCAGTGCATGCTCAGTCACGTGATCTGGACTTGATCAGCCACGTGATCAGTGCCTGCAGAGTCACGTGATCAGGGCCTGCTGAGCTGCGTGATTCCTGCCGGCTCATCTGCTTGACAATTGCCAGCTGAGCTGCGTGATTCCTGCCTGGTCACGTGCTTGATTATTGCCAGTTGAGCAGCATGATTCGTCACTGCTGAGCTCCATGCTTATTGCCTGCTGATTGCGTGGTTCGTGTCTGCTCAGCTCTTTGAGTATTGCCTCCTGAGGTCCCTGTTCGGTCGCCACCTGCCGGGGACCAGCCCCAACTGATCCAGGGTATTCGAAGGAGAGATGGCCTAGGCGACTATTTATATGCTAATCAGAGATGTCAAGAATAATAGTATGAGGAGAGCTCAGTAGGAAAATTCGGTGGAGAAAAGAGACTGAGTAGCTTGGTTTACGCGGAAGACCAATCAAACTTCAAGACAAGAAGTTTGCACCACTTACGTAGGCCGCAGGCGCCCTCTCGAATAGCGAAAGGTGCCTCACCCTAGACACCTTCTCGAGTGGGTCTTAGCAGCCCAGGCATAATTAGTAAGCGTGGTGGGTTCCGCGCTCCAGATGGAGACTCAGCTGGAAGTTAAAGGGAAGAATGACAAGGAACTTTATGAATTGGAGCTGTAAGTTAACTCTTTGACAGAGAGAGCGAGATGGTGGTGGGGGACAGCCCCCAGTGAAATCAGAGGTGAGAGCACAAAGCAATACAGTAGGCAGACTCCGGTTTTTTTGGGGGGAGATGCTCGAGAATATCCGGGTGGACTCCTGAGGCTCGATCCCGCATTTGCGTATGCCGAGCCTCCTTCCTCATGACCTTTGTCCAGAGTGGAATGCCTCCCCGGCTCCCGGCACATGATCAGTGCATGCTCAGTCACGATATCAGTGCCTGCTCAGCCACGTGATCACTGACGGCACAGTCACGTGATCAGCGCTCTCAGTCACGTGATCACCGTATGATAAACACGTGATCAGTGAACGACCAGCCACGTGATCACTGCACGCGGCAGGTGGTCAGTTCCTGATCAGCCACCTGATCAGTGCGTGCACAGTCCCCTGATCAGCGCCTGTCAGTCACTGATCACTGCCTGATAAACACGTGATCAGTGCCCGAACAGCCACGTCATCAGTGCATGCGCAGTCACGTGATCAGTGCATGATAGCCACGTGATCAGTGCGTGCACAGTCCCATGATCAGCGCCTGTCAGTCACTGATCATTGCCTGATAAACACGTGATCAGTGCATGATGAGCCATGTGATCAGTGCCCGATCAGCCACGTCATCAGTGCATGCGCAGTCACGTCATCAGTGCATGATAGCCACGTGATCAGTGCATGCTCAGTCACGTGATCTGGACTTGATCAGCCACGTGATCAGTGCCTGCAGAGTCACGTGATCAGGGCCTGCTGAGCTGCGTGATTCCTGCCGGCTCATCTGCATGACAATTGCCAGCTGAGCTGCGTGATTCCTGCCTGGTCACGTGCTTGATTATTGCCAGTTGAGCAGCATGATTCGTCACTGCTGAGCTCCATGCTTATTGCCTGCTGATTGCGTGGTTCGTGTCTGCTCAGCTCTTTGAGTATTGCCTCCTGAGGTCCCTGTTCGGTCGCCACCTGCCGGGGACCAGCCCCAACTGATCCAGGGTATTCGAAGGAGAGATGGCCTAGGCGACTATTTATATGCTAATCAGAGATGTCAAGAATAATAGTATGAGGAGAGCTCAGTAGGAAAATTCGGTGGAGAAAAGAGACTGAGTAGCTTGGTTTACGCGGAAGACCAATCAAACTTCAAGACAAGAAGTTTGCACCACTTACGTAGCCGCAGGCGCCCTCTCGAATAGCGAAAGGTGCCTCACCCTAGACACCTTCTCGAGTGGGTCTTAGCAGCCCAGGCATAATTAGTAAGCGTGGTGGGTTCCGCGCTCCAGATGGAGACTCAGCTGGAAGTTAAAGGGAAGAATGACAAGGAACTTTATGAATTGGAGCTGTAAGTTAACTCTTTGACAGAGAGAGCGAGATGGTGGTGGGGGACAGCCCCCAGTGAAATCAGAGGTGAGAGCACAAAGCAATACAGTAGGCAGACTCCGGTTTTTTTGGGGGGGAGATGCTCGAGAATATCCGGGTGGACTCCTGAGGCTCGATCCCGCATTTGCGTATGCCGAGCCTCCTTCCTCATGACCTTTGTCCAGAGTGGAATGCCCCCCGCTCCCGGCACATGATCAGTGCATGCTCAGTCACGATATCAGTGCCTGCTCAGCCACGTGATCACTGACGGCACAGTCACGTGATCAGCGCCTCTCAGTCACGTGATCACCGTATGATAAACACGTGATCAGTGAACGACCAGCCACGTGATCACTGCATGCGCGGTCAGGTGGTCAGTTCCTGATCAGCCACCTGATCAGTGCACAGTCCCCTGATCAGCGCCTGTCAGTCACTGATCACTGCCTGATAAACACGTGATCAGTGCCCGAACAGCCACGTCATCAGTGCATGCGCAGTCACGTGATCAGTGCATGATAGCCACGTGATCAGTGCGTGCACAGTCCCATGATCAGCGCCTGTCAGTCACTGATCATTGCCTGATAAACACGTGATCAGTGCATGATGAGCCATGTGATCAGTGCCCGATCAGCCACGTCATCAGTGCATGCGCAGTCACGTCATCAGTGCATGATAGCCACGTGATCAGTGCATGCTCAGTCACGTGATCTGGACTTGATCAGCCACGTGATCAGTGCCTGCAGAGTCACGTGATCATGCTGACGTGAGGTCATCTGCATGACTGCCAGCTGAGCTGCGTGATTCCTGCCGGCTCATCTGCATGACAATTGCCAGCTGAGCTGCGTGATTCCTGTCGGCTCATCTGCTTGACAATTGCCAGCTGAGCTGCGTGATTCCTGCCTGGTCACGTGCTTGATTATTGCCAGTTGAGCAGCATGATTCGTCACTGCTGAGCTCCATGCTTATTGCCTGCTGATTGCGTGGTTCGTGTCTGCTCAGCTCTTTGAGTATTGCCTCCTGAGGTCCCTGTTCGGTCGCCACCTGCCGGGGACCAGCCCCAACTGATCCAGGGTATTCGAAGGAGAGATGGCCTAGGCGACTATTTATATGCTAATCAGAGATGTCAAGAATAATAGTATGAGGAGAGCTCAGTAGGAAAATTCGGTGGAGAAAAGAGACTGAGTAGCTTGGTTTACGCGGAAGACCAATCAAACTTCAAGACAAGAAGTTTGCACCACTTACGAGGCCGCAGGCGCCCTCTCGAATAGCGAAAGGTGCCTCACCCTAGACACCTTCTCGAGTGGGTCTTAGCAGCCCAGGCATAATTAGTAAGCGTGGTGGGTTCCGCGCTCCAGATGGAGACTCAGCTGGAAGTTAAAGGGAAGAATGACAAGGAACTTTATGAATTGGAGCTGTAAGTTAACTCTTTGACAGAGAGAGCGAGATGGTGGTGGGGGACAGCCCCCAGTGAAATCAGAGGTGAGAGCACAAAGCAATACAGTAGGCAGACTCCGGTTTTTTTTGGGGGAGATGCTCGAGAATATCCGGGTGGACTCCTGAGGCTCGATCCCGCATTTGCGTATGCCGAGCCTCCTTCCTCATGACCTTTGTCCAGAGTGGAATGCCTCCCCGGCTCCCGGCACATGATCAGTGCATGCTCAGTCACGATATCAGTGCCTGCTCAGCCACGTGATCACTGACGGCACAGTCACGTGATCAGCGCCTCTCAGTCACGTGATCACCGTATGATAAACACGTGATCAGTGAACGACCAGCCACGTGATCACTGCATGCGCGGTCAGGTGGTCAGTTCCTGATCAGCCACCTGATCAGTGCGTGCACAGTCCCCTGATCAGCGCCTGTCAGTCACTGATCACTGCCTGATAAACACGTGATCAGTGCCCGAACAGCCACGTCATCAGTGCATGCGCAGTCACGTGATCAGTGCATGATAGCCACGTGATCAGTGCGTGCACAGTCCCATGATCAGCGCCTGTCAGTCACTGATCATTGCCTGATAAACACGTGATCAGTGCATGATGAGCCATGTGATCAGTGCCCGATCAGCCACGTCATCAGTGCATGCGCAGTCACGTCATCAGTGCATGATAGCCACGTGATCAGTGCATGCTCAGTCACGTGATCTGGACTTGATCAGCCACGTGATCAGTGCCTGCAGAGTCACGTGATCAGGGCCTGCTGAGCTGCGTGATTCCTGCCGGCTCATCTGCATGACAATTGCCAGCTGAGCTGCGTGATTCCTGTCGGCTCATCTGCTTGACAATTGCCAGCTGAGCTGCGTGATTCCTGCCTGGTCACGTGCTTGATTATTGCCAGTTGAGCAGCATGATTCGTCACTGCTGAGCTCCATGCTTATTGCCTGCTGATTGCGTGGTTCGTGTCTGCTCAGCTCTTTGAGTATTGCCTCCTGAGGTCCCTGTTCGGTCGCCACCTGCCGGGGACCAGCCCCAACTGATCCAGGGTATTCGAAGGAGAGATGGCCTAGGCGACTATTTATATGCTAATCAGAGATGTCAAGAATAATAGTATGAGGAGAGCTCAGTAGGAAAATTCGGTGGAGAAAAGAGACTGAGTAGCTTGGTTTACGCGGAAGACCAATCAAACTTCAAGACAAGAAGTTTGCACCACTTACGTAGGCCGCAGGCGCCCTCTCGAATAGCGAAAGGTGCCTCACCCTAGACACCTTCTCGAGTGGGTCTTAGCAGCCCAGGCATAATTAGTAAGCGTGGTGGGTTCCGCGCTCCAGATGGAGACTCAGCTGGAAGTTAAAGGGAAGAATGACAAGGAACTTTATGAATTGGAGCTGTAAGTTAACTCTTTGACAGAGAGAGCGAGATGGTGGTGGGGGACAGCCCCCAGTGAAATCAGAGGTGAGAGCACAAAGCAATACAGTAGGCAGACTCCGGTTTTTTTGGGGGGAGATGCTCGAGAATATCCGGGTGGACTCCTGAGGCTCGATCCCGCATTTGCGTATGCCGAGCCTCCTTCCTCATGACCTTTGTCCAGAGTGGAATGCCTCCCCGGCTCCCGGCACATGATCAGTGCATGCTCAGTCACGATATCAGTGCCTGCTCAGCCACGTGATCACTGACGGCACAGTCACGTGATCAGCGCTCTCAGTCACGTGATCACCGTATGATAAACACGTGATCAGTGAACGACCAGCCACGTGATCACTGCATGCGCGGTCAGGTGGTCAGTTCCTGATCAGCCACCTGATCAGTGCGTGCACAGTCCCCTGATCAGCGCCTGTCAGTCACTGATCACTGCCTGATAAACACGTGATCAGTGCCCGAACAGCCACGTCATCAGTGCATGCGCAGTCACGTGATCAGTGCATGATAGCCACGTGATCAGTGCACAGTCCCATGATCAGCGCCTGTCAGTCACTGATCACATGATTGCATCAGTGGATCAGCCACGTGATCAGTGCATGATCAGTGATCAGTGCCTGATCAGCCACGTGATCAGTGCATGCACAGTGATCAGCTGTCAGCACTGATCATGCCGATCACGTGATCAGTGCCCGACAGCCACGTCATCAGTGCATGCAGCATGATCAGTGCCTGTCAGTCACTGATCATGCCTGATCACGTGATCAGTGCATGATCAGCCACGTGATCAGTGCCTGATCAGACGTCATCAGTGCATCAGTCACGTCCAGTGCATGATAGCCACGTGATCAGTGCATGCTCAGTCACGTGATCTGGCTTGATCAGCCACGTGATCAGTGCCTGCATCACGTGATCATTGCCTGCTGAGCTGCGTGATTCCTGTCGGCTCATCTGCTTGACAATTGCCAGCTGAGCTGCGTGATTCCTGCCTGGTCACGTGCTTGATTATTGCCAGTTGAGCAGCATGATTCGTCACTGCTGAGCTCCATGCTTATTGCCTGCTGATTGCGTGGTTCGTGTCTGCTCAGCTCTTTGAGTATTGCCTCCTGAGGTCCCTGTTCGGTCGCCACCTGCCGGGGACCAGCCCCAACTGATCCAGGGTATTCGAAGGAGAGATGGCCTAGGCGACTATTTATATGCTAATCAGAGATGTCAAGAATAATAGTATGAGGAGAGCTCAGTAGGAAAATTCGGTGGAGAAAAGAGACTGAGTAGCTTGGTTTACGCGGAAGACCAATCAAACTTCAAGACAAGAAGTTTGCACCACTTACGAGGCCGCAGGCGCCTCGAATAGCGAAAGGTGCCTCACCCTAGACACCTTCTCGAGTGGGTCTTAGCAGCCCAGGCATAATTAGTAAGCGTGGTGGGTTCCGCGCTCCAGATGGAGACTCAGCTGGAAGTTAAAGGGAAGAATGACAAGGAACTTTATGAATTGGAGCTGTAAGTTAACTCTTTGACAGAGAGAGCGAGATGGTGGTGGGGGACAGCCCCCAGTGAAATCAGAGGTGAGAGCACAAAGCAATACAGTAGGCAGACTCCGGTTTTTTTGGGGGGAGATGCTCGAGAATATCCGGGTGGACTCCTGAGGCTCGATCCCGCATTTGCGTATGCCGAGCCTCCTTCCTCATGACCTTTGTCCAGAGTGGAATGCCTCCCCGGCTCCCGGCACATGATCAGTGCATGCTCAGTCACGATATCAGTGCCTGCTCAGCCACGTGATCACTGACGGCACAGTCACGTGATCAGCGCCTCTCAGTCACGTGATCACCGTATGATAAACACGTGATCAGTGAACGACCAGCCACGTGATCACTGCATGGTCAGGTGGTCAGTTCCTGATCAGCCACCTGATCAGTGCGTGCACAGTCCCCTGATCAGCGCCTGTCAGTCACTGATCACTGCCTGATAAACACGTGATCAGTGCCCGAACAGCCACGTCATCAGTGCATGCGCAGTCACGTGATCAGTGCATGATAGCCACGTGATCAGTGCGTGCACAGTCCCATGATCAGCGCCTGTCAGTCACTGATCATTGCCTGATAAACACGTGATCAGTGCATGATGAGCCATGTGATCAGTGCCCGATCAGCCACGTCATCAGTGCATGCGCAGTCACGTCATCAGTGCATGATAGCCACGTGATCAGTGCATGCTCAGTCACGTGATCTGGACTTGATCAGCCACGTGATCAGTGCCTGCAGAGTCACGTGATCAGGGCCTGCTGAGCTGCGTGATTCCTGCCGGCTCATCTGCTTGACAATTGCCAGCTGAGCTGCGTGATTCCTGCCTGGTCACGTGCTTGATTATTGCCAGTTGAGCAGCATGATTCGTCACTGCTGAGCTCCATGCTTATTGCCTGCTGATTGCGTGGTTCGTGTCTGCTCAGCTCTTTGAGTATTGCCTCCTGAGGTCCCTGTTCGGTCGCCACCTGCCGGGGACCAGCCCCAACTGATCCAGGGTATTCGAAGGAGAGATGGCCTAGGCGACTATTTATATGCTAATCAGAGATGTCAAGAATAATAGTATGAGGAGAGCTCAGTAGGAAAATTCGGTGGAGAAAAGAGACTGAGTAGCTTGGTTTACGCGGAAGACCAATCAAACTTCAAGACAAGAAGTTTGCACCACTTACGGGCCGCAGGCGCCCTCTCGAATAGCGAAAGGTGCCTCACCCTAGACACCTTCTCGAGTGGGTCTTAGCAGCCCAGGCATAATTAGTAAGCGTGGTGGGTTCCGCGCTCCAGATGGAGACTCAGCTGGAAGTTAAAGGGAAGAATGACAAGGAACTTTATGAATTGGAGCTGTAAGTTAACTCTTTGACAGAGAGAGCGAGATGGTGGTGGGGGACAGCCCCCAGTGAAATCAGAGGTGAGAGCACAAAGCAATACAGTAGGCAGACTCCGGTTTTTTTGGGGGGAGATGCTCGAGAATATCCGGGTGGACTCCTGAGGCTCGATCCCGCATTTGCGTATGCCGAGCCTCCTTCCTCATGACCTTTGTCCAGAGTGGAATGCCTCCCCGGCTCCCGGCACATGATCAGTGCATGCTCAGTCACGATATCAGTGCCTGCTCAGCCACGTGATCACTGACGGCACAGTCACGTGATCAGCGCCTCTCAGTCACGTGATCACCGTATGATAAACACGTGATCAGTGAACGACCAGCCACGTGATCACTGCATGCGCGGTCAGGTGGTCAGTTCCTGATCAGCCACCTGATCAGTGCGTGCACAGTCCCCTGATCAGCCTGTCAGTCACTGATCACTGCCTGATAAACACGTGATCAGTGCCCGAACAGCCACGTCATCAGTGCATGCGCAGTCACGTGATCAGTGCATGATAGCCACGTGATCAGTGCGTGCACAGTCCCATGATCAGCGCCTGTCAGTCACTGATCATTGCCTGATAAACACGTGATCAGTGCATGATGAGCCATGTGATCAGTGCCCGATCAGCCACGTCATCAGTGCATGCGCAGTCACGTCATCAGTGCATGATAGCCACGTGATCAGTGCATGCTCAGTCACGTGATCTGGACTTGATCAGCCACGTGATCAGTGCCTGCAGAGTCACGTGATCAGGGCCTGCTGAGCTGCGTGATTCCTGCCGGCTCATCTGCATGACAATTGCCAGCTGAGCTGCGTGATTCCTGCCTGGTCACGTGCTTGATTATTGCCAGTTGAGCAGCATGATTCGTCACTGCTGAGCTCCATGCTTATTGCCTGCTGATTGCGTGGTTCGTGTCTGCTCAGCTCTTTGAGTATTGCCTCCTGAGGTCCCTGTTCGGTCGCCACCTGCCGGGGACCAGCCCCAACTGATCCAGGGTATTCGAAGGAGAGATGGCCTAGGCGACTATTTATATGCTAATCAGAGATGTCAAGAATAATAGTATGAGGAGAGCTCAGTAGGAAAATTCGGTGGAGAAAAGAGACTGAGTAGCTTGGTTTACGCGGAAGACCAATCAAACTTCAAGACAAGAAGTTTGCACCACTTACGTAGGCCGCAGGCGCCTCTCGAATAGCGAAAGGTGCCTCACCTAGACACCTTCTCGAGTGGGTCTTAGCAGCCCAGGCATAATTAGTAAGCGTGGTGGGTTCCGCGCTCCAGATGGAGACTCAGCTGGAAGTTAAAGGGAAGAATGACAAGGAACTTTATGAATTGGAGCTGTAAGTTAACTCTTTGACAGAGAGAGCGAGATGGTGGTGGGGGACAGCCCCCAGTGAAATCAGAGGTGAGAGCACAAAGCAATACAGTAGGCAGACTCCGGTTTTTTTGGGGGGGAGATGCTCGAGAATATCCGGGTGGACTCCTGAGGCTCGATCCCGCATTTGCGTATGCCGAGCCTCCTTCCTCATGACCTTTGTCCAGAGTGGAATGCCTCCCCGGCTCCCGGCACATGATCAGTGCATGCTCAGTCACGATATCAGTGCCTGCTCAGCCACGTGATCACTGACGGCACAGTCACGTGATCAGCGCTCTCAGTCACGTGATCACCGTATGATAAACACGTGATCAGTGAACGACCAGCCACGTGATCACTGCATGCGGGTCAGGTGGTCAGTTCCTGATCAGCCACCTGATCAGTGCGTGCACAGTCCCCTGATCAGCGCCTGTCAGTCACTGATCACTGCCTGATAAACACGTGATCAGTGCCCGAACAGCCACGTCATCAGTGCATGCGCAGTCACGTGATCAGTGCATGATAGCCACGTGATCAGTGCGTGCACAGTCCCATGATCAGCGCCTGTCAGTCACTGATCATTGCCTGATAAACACGTGATCAGTGCATGATGAGCCATGTGATCAGTGCCCGATCAGCCACGTCATCAGTGCATGCGCAGTCACGTCATCAGTGCATGATAGCCACGTGATCAGTGCATGCTCAGTCACGTGATCTGGACTTGATCAGCCACGTGATCAGTGCCTGCAGAGTCACGTGATCAGGGCCTGCTGAGCTGCGTGATTCCTGCCGGCTCATCTGCTTGACAATTGCCAGCTGAGCTGCGTGATTCCTGCCTGGTCACGTGCTTGATTATTGCCAGTTGAGCAGCATGATTCGTCACTGCTGAGCTCCATGCTTATTGCCTGCTGATTGCGTGGTTCGTGTCTGCTCAGCTCTTTGAGTATTGCCTCCTGAGGTCCCTGTTCGGTCGCCACCTGCCGGGGACCAGCCCCAACTGATCCAGGGTATTCGAAGGAGAGATGGCCTAGGCGACTATTTATATGCTAATCAGAGATGTCAAGAATAATAGTATGAGGAGAGCTCAGTAGGAAAATTCGGTGGAGAAAAGAGACTGAGTAGCTTGGTTTACGCGGAAGACCAATCAAACTTCAAGACAAGAAGTTTGCACCACTTACGTAGGCCGCAGGCGCCCTCTCGAATAGCGAAAGGTGCCTCACCCTAGACACCTTCTCGAGTGGGTCTTAGCAGCCCAGGCATAATTAGTAAGCGTGGTGGGTTCCGCGCTCCAGATGGAGACTCAGCTGGAAGTTAAAGGGAAGAATGACAAGGAACTTTATGAATTGGAGCTGTAAGTTAATCTTTGACAGAGAGAGCGAGATGGTGGTGGGGGACAGCCCCCAGTGAAATCAGAGGTGAGAGCACAAAGCAATACAGTAGGCAGACTCCGGTTTTTTTGGGGGGAGATGCTCGAGAATATCCGGGTGGACTCCTGAGGCTCGATCCCGCATTTGCGTATGCCGAGCCTCCTTCCTCATGACCTTTGTCCAGAGTGGAATGCCTCCCCGGCTCCCGGCACATGATCAGTGCATGCTCAGTCACGATATCAGTGCCTGCTCAGCCACGTGATCACTGACGGCACAGTCACGTGATCAGCGCCTCTCAGTCACGTGATCACCGTATGATAAACACGTGATCAGTGAACGACCAGCCACGTGATCACTGCATGCGCGGTCAGGTGGTCAGTTCCTGATGCCACCTGATCAGTGCGTGCACAGTCCCCTGATCAGCGCCTGTCAGTCACTGATCACTGCCTGATAAACACGTGATCAGTGCCCGAACAGCCACGTCATCAGTGCATGCGCAGTCACGTGATCAGTGCATGATAGCCACGTGATCAGTGCGTGCACAGTCCCATGATCAGCGCCTGTCAGTCACTGATCATTGCCTGATAAACACGTGATCAGTGCATGATGAGCCATGTGATCAGTGCCCGATCAGCCACGTCATCAGTGCATGCGCAGTCACGTCATCAGTGCATGATAGCCACGTGATCAGTGCATGCTCAGTCACGTGATCTGGACTTGATCAGCCACGTGATCAGTGCCTGCAGAGTCACGTGATGTGGGCCTGCTGAGCTGCGTGATTCCTGTCGGCTCATCTGCTTGACAATTGCCAGCTGAGCTGCGTGATTCCTGCCTGGTCACGTGCTTGATTATTGCCAGTTGAGCAGCATGATTCGTCACTGCTGAGCTCCATGCTTATTGCCTGCTGATTGCGTGGTTCGTGTCTGCTCAGCTCTTTGAGTATTGCCTCCTGAGGTCCCTGTTCGGTCGCCACCTGCCGGGACCAGCCCCAACTGATCCAGGGTATTCGAAGGAGAGATGGCCTAGGCGACTATTTATATGCTAATCAGAGATGTCAAGAATAATAGTATGAGGAGAGCTCAGTAGGAAAATTCGGTGGAGAAAAGAGACTGAGTAGCTTGGTTTACGCGGAAGACCAATCAAACTTCAAGACAAGAAGTTTGCACCACTTACGTAGGCCGCAGGCGCCCTCTCGAATAGCGGTGCCTCACCCTAGACACCTTCTCGAGTGGGTCTTAGCAGCCCAGGCATAATTAGTAAGCGTGGTGGGTTCCGCGCTCCAGATGGAGACTCAGCTGGAAGTTAAAGGGAAGAATGACAAGGAACTTTATGAATTGGAGCTGTAAGTTAACTCTTTGACAGAGAGAGCGAGATGGTGGTGGGGGACAGCCCCCAGTGAAATCAGAGGTGAGAGCACAAAGCAATACAGTAGGCAGACTCCGGTTTTTGGGGGAGATGCTCGAGAATATCCGGGTGGACTCCTGAGGCTCGATCCCGCATTTGCGTATGCCGAGCCTCCTTCCTCATGACCTTTGTCCAGAGTGGAATGCCTCCCCGGCTCCCGGCACATGATCAGTGCATGCTCAGTCACGATATCAGTGCCTGCTCAGCCACGTGATCACTGACGGCACAGTCACGTGATCAGCGCCTCTCAGTCACGTGATCACCGTATGATAAACACGTGATCAGTGAACGACCAGCCACGTGATCACTGCATGCGCGGTCAGGTGGTCAGTTCCTGATCAGCCACCTGATCAGTGCGTGCACAGTCCCCTGATCAGCGCCTGTCAGTCACTGATCACTGCCTGATAAACACGTGATCAGTGCCCGAACAGCCACGTCATCAGTGCATGCGCAGTCACGTGATCAGTGCATGATATCCACGTGATCAGTGCGTGCACAGTCCCATGATCAGCGCCTGTCAGTCACTGATCATTGCCTGATAAACACGTGATCAGTGCATGATGAGCCATGTGATCAGTGCCCGATCAGCCACGTCATCAGTGCATGCGCAGTCACGTCATCAGTGCATGATAGCCACGTGATCAGTGCATGCTCAGTCACGTGATCTGGACTTGATCAGCCACGTGATCAGTGCCTGCAGAGTCACGTGATCAGGGCCTGCTGAGCTGCGTGATTCCTGCCGGCTCATCTGCATGACAATTGCCAGCTGAGCTGCGTGATTCCTGTCGGCTCATCTGCTTGACAATTGCCAGCTGAGCTGCGTGATTCCTGCCTGGTCACGTGCTTGATTATTGCCAGTTGAGCAGCATGATTCGTCACTGCTGAGCTCCATGCTTATTGCCTGCTGATTGCGTGGTTCGTGTCTGCTCAGCTCTTTGAGTATTGCCTCCTGAGGTCCCTGTTCGGTCGCCACCTGCCGGGGACCAGCCCCAACTGATCCAGGGTATTCGAAGGAGAGATGGCCTAGGCGACTATTTATATGCTAATCAGAGATGTCAAGAATAATAGTATGAGGAGAGCTCAGTAGGAAAATCAGTGGAGAAAAGAGACTGAGTAGCTTGGTTTACGCGGAAGACCAATCAAACTTCAAGACAAGAAGTTTGCACCACTTACGTAGGCCGCAGGCGCCTTCGAATAGCGAAAGGTGCCTCACCCTAGACACCTTCTCGAGTGGGTCTTAGCAGCCCAGGCATAATTAGTAAGCGTGGTGGGTTCCGCGCTCAGCCACGTGAGCAGTGAGACAGCCACGTGATCAGTGCATGATCAGTCACGTGATCAGTGCATGATCAGCCACGTGAGTCAGTGCATGATAGCCACGTGATCAGTGCATGATCAGTCACGTGATCAGTGCATGATCAATTACGTGACCTTTGCATGATCAGTCACATGACCAGTGATGTCAGCCACGTGATCAGTGCATGATCAGCCACGTGATCAGTGCATGATAGTCACGTGATCAGTGCATGATCAGCCACATGATCAGTGCATGATCAGCCACGTGATCAGTGCATGATCAGTCACGTGATCAGTGTATGATCAGCCACGTGATCAGTGCATGGCAGTCCACGTGATCAGTGCATGATCAGTCACGTGATCAGTGCATGACAGCCACGTGATCAGTGCATGATAGCCACGTGATCAGTGCATGATAGCCACGTGATCAGTGCATGATCATCACGTGATCAGTGCATGACCTGGTCAGATCATGTGCTGATCAGCCACGTGATCAGTGCATGATAGCCACGTGATCAGTGCATGATCAGTCACGTGATCAGCATGATCAGTCACGTGATCAGTGCATGATCAGCCACGTGATCAGTGCATGATCAATTACGTGATCAGTGCATGATCAGTCACGTGACAGTACATGGATGCTACATGATCAGTGCATGATCAGCCACGGAGCAGTGCATGATAGCCACGTGATCAGTGCATGATCAGTCACGTGATCAGTGCATGATCAGTCACGTGAACAGTGCATGATCATTTACGTGATCAGTGCATGATGAATCACGTGACCAGTATATGGTAGCTACGTGATCATTGCATGATCAGCCACTTGAGCAGTGCATGATGGCCACGTGATATGTGCATGATCAGTTACGTGAGCAGTGTATGATCAGCCACGTGATCAGTGCATGAGTGCCACGTGATCAGTGCATGATCAGTCACGTGACAGGTGTGTGATCAGCCACGTGAACAGTGCATGCTCAGTCACGTGATCAGGGCCTGCTGAGCTGCGTGATTACTGTCTGCTCATCTGCTTGACAATTGCAGCTGAGCTGCACGATTCCTGCCTGTCATCTGCTTGACAATTGCCAGCTGTGCTGCGTAATTCCTGCCTGCTCAGCTGCTTGATTATTGCCAGCTGAGCAGCATGATTCCTCACACCTGAGTTCCATGATTATTGCCTGCTGACTGTTTGATTCGTGCCTACTCAGCTCTTTGTTTATTGCCTCCAGAGGCACATGATCAGTGTATGATAGCAAACATGATCAGTGCATGATCAGTCACATGATCAGTGCATGATCAGTCACGTGATCAGTGCATGATCAGCATGTGATCAGTGCATGATCAGCCACGTGATCAGTGCATGATCAGTCACGTGATCATTGCATGATCAGCCATGATCAGTGCATGATAGCCATGTGATCAGTGCATGATCAGCCACGTGATCAGTGCATGATCAGTACGTGATCAGTGCATGATCAGCCACGTGATCAGTGCCTGCAGAGTCACGTGATCAGGGCCTGCTGAGCTGCGTGATTCCTGCCGGCTCATCTGCTTGACAATTGCCAGCTGAGCTGCGTGATTCCTGCCTGGTCACGTGCTTGATTATTGCCAGTTGAGCAGCATGATTCGTCACTGCTGAGCTCCATGTTATTGCCTGCATGATTGCGTGGTTCAGTGTCTGCTCAGCTCTTTGAGTATCAGCCTCCTGGGTCCCTGTTCGGTCGCCACCTGCCGGGGACCAGCCCCAACTGATCCAGGGTATCAAGAGAGATGGCCTAGGCGACTTTTATATGCTAATCAGAGATGTCAAGAATAATAGTATGAGGAGAGCTCAGCAGGAAAATTGTGAGAAAAGAGACTGAGTAGCTTGGTTTGACGCGGAAGACCAATCAAACTTCAAGACAAGAAGTTGCACCACTTACGGATGCCGAGGCGCCCTCTCGAATAGCGAAAGGTGCCTCACCCTAGACACCTTCTCGAGTGGGTCTTAGCAGCCCAGGCATAATTAGTAAGTGTGGTGGGTTCCGCGCTCCAGACGGAGACTCAGCTGGAAGTTAAAGGGAAGAATGACAAGGAACTTTATGAATTGGAGCTGTAAGTTAACTCTTTGACAGAGAGAGCGAGATGGTGGTGGGGGACAGCCCCCAGTGAAATCAGAGGTGAGAGCACAAAGCAATACAGTAGGCAGACTCCGGTTTTTTTTGGGGGAGATGTTCGAGAACATCCGGGTGGACTCCTGAGGCTCCATCCCGCATTTGCGTATGCCGAGCCTCCTTCCTCATGACCTTTGTCCAGAGTGGAATGCCTCCCCGGCTCCCGGCACATGATCAGTGCATGCTCAGTCACGATATCAGTGCCTGCTCAGCCACGTGATCACTGACGGCACAGTCACGTGATCAGCGCCCTCAGTCACGTGATCACTGCATGATGAACACGTGATCAGTGAACGACCAGCCGTGATCACTGCATGCGCAGTCAGGTGGTCAGTTCCTGATCAGCCACCTGATCAGTGCATGACAGTCCCCTGATCAGTGCCTGTCAGTCACTGATCACTGCCTGATAAACACGTGATCAGTGCCCGAACAGCCACGTCATCAGTGCATGCGCAGTCACGTGATCAGTGCATGATAGCCACGTGATCAGCGTGACAGTCCCATGATCAGCGCCTGCAGTCACTGATCATTGCCTGATCAGACACGTGATCAGTGCATGATGAGCATGTGATCAGTGCTGATCAGCCACGATCAGTGCATGCGCAGTCACGTGATCAGTGCATGATATAGATCAGTGCATGATCAGTCACGTGATCTGGACTTGATCAGCCACGTGATCAGTGCCTGCAGAGTCACGTGATCAGGGCCCAAGGAGCTGCGTGATTCCTGCCGGCTCATCTGCTTGACAATTGCCAGCTGAGCTGCGTGATGCTCCGTCACTGAGCTCCATGCTTTTGCCTGCTGATTGCGTGTCTGTGTCTGCTCAGCCTTGAGTACGTCCTGAGGTCCCTGTTCGGTCGCCATCTGCCGGGGACCAGCCCCAACTGATCCAGGGTATTCGGAGAGATGGCCTAGGCGACTATTTATATGCTAATCAGAGATGTCAAGAATAATAGTATGAGGAGAGCTCAGTAGGAAAATTCGGTGGAGAAAAGAGACTGAGTAGCTTGGTTTACGCGGAAGACCAATCAAACTTCAAGACAAGAAGTTTGCACCACTTACAGGCCCAGGCGCCCTTCGAATAGCGAAAGGTGCCTCACCCTAGACACCTTCTCGAGTGGGTCTTAGCAGCCCAGGCATAATTAGTAAGCGTGGTGGGTTCCGCTCCAGATGGAGACTCAGCTGGAAGTTAAAGGGAAGAATGACAAGGAACTTTATGAATTGAGCTGTGTTAACCTTTTGACAGAGAGAGCGATGATGGTGTGGGGGACAGCCCCCAGTGAAATCAGAGGTGAGAGCACAAAGCAATACAGTAGGCAGACTGCTTTTTTGGGGGAGATGCCCGAGAACATCCGGGTGGACTCCTGAGGCTCGATCCCGCATTTGCGTATGCCGAGCCTCCTTCCTCATGACCTTTGTCCAGAGTGGAATGCCTCCCCGGCTCCCGGCACATGATCAGTGCATGCTCAGTCACGATATCAGTGCCTGATCAGCCACGTGATCACTGACGGCACAGTCACGTGATCAGCGATTCCCAGTCACGTGATCACCCTATGATAAACACGTGATCAGTGAACGACCAGCCACGTGATCACTGCATGCGCGGTCAGGTGGTCAGTTCCTGATCAGCCACCTGATCAGTGCGTGCACAGTCCCTGATCAGCGCCTGTCAGTCACTGATCACTGCCTGATAAACACGTGATCAGTGCCCGAACAGCCACGTCATCAGTATGCGCAGTCAGCCAGATCAGTGCATGATAGCCACGATCAGTGCGCAGCACAGTCCCATGATCAGCGCCACAGTCACTGATCATTGCCCATAAACACGTGATCAGTGCATGATGAGCCATGTGATCAGTGCATGATCAGCCACGTGATCAGTGCATGCAGTCACGTGATCAGTGCATGATAGCCACGTGATCAGTGCATGCTCAGTCACGTGATCTGGACTTGATCAGCCACGTGATCAGTGCCTGCAGAGTCACGTGATCAGGGCCTGCTGAGCTGCGTGATTCCTGCCAGCTCATCTGCATGACAATTGCAAGCTGAGCTGCGTGATTCCTGTCGGCTCATCTGCTTGACAATTGCCAGCTGAGCTGCGTGATTCCTGCCTGGTCACGTGCTTGATTATTGCCAGTTGAGCAGCATGATTCGTCACTGCTGAGCTCCATGATTATTGCCTGCTGATTGCGTGTTCGTGTCACTCAGCTCTTTGAGTATTGCCTCCTGAGGTCCCTGTTCGGTCGCCACCTGCCGTGACCAGCCCCAACTGATCCAGGGTATTCGAAGGAGAGATGGCCTAGGCGACTATTTATATGCTAATCAGAGATGTCAAGAATAATAGTATGAGGAGAGCTCAGTAGGAAAAGTGCATGAAAGAGACTGAGTAGCTTGGTTTGCGCGGAAGACCAATCAAACTTCAAGACAAGAAGTTTGCACCACTTACGTAGGCCGCAGGCGCCTCTCGACAGCGAAAGCCTCACCCAGACACCTTCTCAGAGTGGGTCTTAGCAGCCCAGGCATAATTAGTAAGCGTGGTGGGTTCCGCGATCAGCCACGTGAGCAGTGCATGACCAGCCACGTGATCAGTGCATGATCAGCCGGATCATTGCATGATCAGCCACGTGATCAGTGCATGATAGCCACGTGATCAGTGCATGATCGTCACGTGATCGCATGATCAATTACGTGACTCTTGCATGATCAGTACATGACCAGTGAGATGTCAGCGTGATCAGTGCATGATCAGCCACGTGATCAGTGCATGATCAGTCACGTGATCAGTGCATGATCAGCACATGATCAGTGCACATCAGCCACGTGATCAGTGCATGATCAGACACGTGATCAGTGCATGATCAGCCACGTGATCAGTGCATGATGCCCACGGATCAGTGCATGATCAGTCAGGATCAGCACAGGGAATCGTGATCAGTGCATGAAGCCACGTGATCAGTGCATGATAGCCACGTGATCAGTGCATGATCAGTCACGTGATCTCAAAGGATCAGGCACGTGATCAGTGCATGATCAGCCACGTGATCAGTGCATGATAGCCACGATGATCAGTGCATGATCAGTCACGTGATCAGTGCATGATCAGTCACGTGATCAGTGCATGATGAGCCACGTGATCAGTGCATGATCAATTACGTGATCAGTGCATGATCAGTCACGTGACCAGTACATGGATGCTACATGATCATTGCATGATCAGCCACGTGAGCAGTGCATGATAGCCACGTGATCAGTGCATGATCAGTCACGTGATCAGTGCATGATCAGTCACGTGATCAGTGCATGATCAGCCACGTGATCAGTGCATGATCAATCACGTGATCAGTGTATGAAGCACGTGACAGGCATGTATCAGCCACGTGATCAGTGCATGATAGCCACGTGATCAGTGCATGATCAGTTACAGCAGTGTATGAAGCCACGTGATCAGTGCATGAGTGCCACGTGATCAGTGCATGATCAGTCACGTGATGAGACAGGTGTGTGATCAGCCACGTGAACAGTGCATGCTCAGTCACGTGATCAGGCCTGCTGAGCTGCGTGATTACTGTCTGCTCATCTGCTTGACATTCCAGCTGAGCTGCACGATTCCTGCCTGTCATCTGCTTGATAATTGCCAGCTGCCATGTAATTCCTGCCTGCTCAGCTGCTTGATTATTGCCAGCTGAGCAGCATGATTCCTCACACCTGAGTTCCATGATTATTGCCTGCTGACTGTTTGATTCGTGCCTACTCAGCTCTTGTTTATTGCCTCCAGAGGATCAGTGTATGATAGCAAACATGATCAGCGCATGATCAGTCACATGATCAGTGCATGATCAGTCACGTGATCAGTGCATGATCAGTCACTGTATCAGTGCATGATCAGCCACGTGATCAGTGCATGAGCATCACGTGATCAGTGCATGATCAGCCACGTGATCAGTGCATGATAGTCACGCGATCAGTGCATGATAGCCACGTGATCAGTGCCTGCTCAGTCACGTGATCAGGGTATGATCAGCCACGTGATCAGTGCTCATGCAGAGTCACGTGATCAGGCCTGCTGAGCTGCGTGATTCCTGCCGGCTTATCTGCTTGACAATTGCCAGCTGAGCTGCGTGACTCCTGCCTGGTCCCGTGCTTGATTATTGCCAGTTGAGCAGCATGATTCGTCACTGCTGAGCTCCATGCTTATTGCCTGCTGATTGCGAGGTTCGTGTCTGCTCAGCTCTTTGAGGATTGCCTCCTGAGGTCCCTGTTCGGTCGCACTGCCGGGGACCAGCCCCAACTGATCCAGGGTATTCGAAGGAGAGATGGCCTAGGCGACTACTTATATGCTAATCAGAGATGTCAAGAATAATAGTATGAGGAGAGCTCAGTAGGAAAATTCGTGAGAAAAGAGACTGAGTAGCTTGTTTACGCGGAAGACCAATCAAACTTCAAGACAAGAAGTTTGCACCACTTACGAGCCGCAGGCGCCTCTCGAATAGCGAAAGGTGCCTCACCCTAGACACCTTCTCGAGTGGGTCTTAGCAGCCCAGGCATAATTAGTAAGTGGGGCCCGCTCCAGATGGAGACTCAGCTGGAAGTTAAAGGGAAGAATGACAAGGAACTTTATGAATTGGAGCTGTAAGTTAACCTTTGACAGAGAGAGCGAGATGGTGGTGGGGGACAGCCCCCAGTGAAATCAGAGGTGAGAGCACAAAGCAATACAGTAGGCAGACTCCGGTTTTTTTTGGGGGGAGATGCTCGAGAACATCCGGGTGGACTCCTGAGGCTCGATCCCGCATTTGCGATGCCGAGCCTCCTTCCTCATGACCTTGTCCAGAGTGGAATGCCTCCCCGGCTCCCGGCACATGATCAGTGCATGCTCAGTCACGATATCAGTGCCTGCTCAGCCACGTGATCACTGACGGCACAGTCACGTGATCAGCGCCTCTCAGTCACGTGATCACCGTATGATAAACACGTGATCAGTGAACGACCAGCCACGTGATCACTGCATGCGCGGTCAGGTGGTCAGTTCCTGATCAGCCACCTGATCAGTGCGTGCACAGTCCCTGATCAGCGCCTGTCAGTCACTGATCACTGCCTGATAAACACGTGATCAGTGCCCGAACAGCCACGTCATCAGTGCATGCGCAGTCACGTGATCAGTGCATGATAGCCACGTGATCAGTGTGCACAGTCCCATGATCAGCGCCTGTCAGTCACTGATCATTGCCTGATAAACACGTGATCAGTGCATGATGAGCCATGTGATCAGTGCCCGATCAGCCACGTCATCAGTGCATGCGCAGTCACGTCATCAGTGCATGATAGCCACGTGATCAGTGCATGCTCAGTCACGTGATCTGGACTTGATCAGCCACGTGATCAGTGCCTGCAGAGTCACGTGATCAGGGCCTGCTGAGCTGCGTGATTCCTGCCGGCTCATCTGCTTGACAATTGCCAGCTGAGCTGCGTGATTCCTGCCTGGTCACGTGCTTGATTATTGCCAGTTGAGCAGCATGATCCGTCACTGCTGAGCTCCATGCTTATTGCCTGCTGATTGCGTGGTTCGTGTCTGCTCAGCTCTTTGAGTATTGCCTCCTGAGGTCCCTGTTCGGTCGTCACCTGCCGGGGACCAGCCCCAACTGATCCAGGGTACTCGAAGGAGAGATGGCCTAGGTGACTATTTATATGCTAATCAGAGATGTCAAGAATAATAGTATGAGGAGAGCTCAGTAGGAAAATTCGGTGGAGAAAAGAGACTGAGTAGCTTGGTTTACGCGGAAGACCAATCAAACTTCAAGACAAGAAGTTTGCACCACTTACGTAGGCCGCAGGCGCCCTCTCGAATAGCGAAAGGTGCCACCCTAGACACCTTCTCGAGTGGGTCTTAGCAGCCCAGGCATAATTAGTAAGCGTGGTGGGTTCCGCGCTCCAGATGGAGACTCAGCTGGAAGTTAAAGGGAAGAATGACAAGGAACTTTATGAATTGGAGCTGTAAGTTAACTCTTTGACAGAGAGAGCGAGATGGTGGTGGGGGACAGCCCCCAGTGAAATCAGAGGTGAGAGCACAAAGCAATACAGTAGGCAGACTCCGGTTTTTTGGGGGGGGAGATGCTCGAGAACATCCGGGTGGACTCCTGAGGCTCGATCCCGCATTTGCGTATGCCGAGCCTCCTTCCTCATGACCTTTGTCCAGAGTGGAATGCCTCCCCGGCTCCCGGCACATGATCAGTGCATGCTCAGTCACGATATCAGTGCCTGCTCAGCCACGTGATCACTGACGGCACAGTCACGTGATCAGCGCCTCTCAGTCACGTGATCACCGTATGATAAACACGTGATCAGTGAACGACCAGCCACGTGATCACTGCATGCGCGGTCAGGTGGTCAGTTCCTGATCAGCCACCTGATCAGTGTGCACAGTCCCCTGATCAGCGCCTGTCAGTCACTGATCACTGCCTGATAAACACGTGATCAGTGCCCGAACAGCCACGTCATCAGTGCATGCGCAGTCACGTGATCAGTGCATGATAGCCACGTGATCAGTGCGTGCACAGTCCCATGATCAGCGCCTGTCAGTCACGTGATCATTGCCTGATAAGACACGTGATCAGTGCGATGATGAGCCACGTGATCAGTGCCCGATAGCCACGTGATCAGTGCATGCGCAGTCACGTGATCTGGACTTGATCAGCCACGTGATCAGTGCCTGCAGAGTCACGTGATCAGGGCTGCTGAGCTGCGTGATTCCTGCCGGCTCATCTGCTGACAATTGCCAGCTGAGCTGCGTGATTCCTGTCGGCTCATCTGCTTGACAATTGCCAGCTGAGCTGCGTGATTCCTGCCTGGTCACGTGCTTGATTATTGCCAGTTGAGCAGCATGATTCGTCACTGCTGAGCTCCATGCTTATTGCCTGCTGATTGCGTGGTTCGTGTCTGCTCAGCTCTTTGAGTATTGCCTCCTGAGGTCCCTGTTCGGTCGCCACCTGCCGGGACCAGCCCCAACTGATCCAGGGTATTCGGGGAGATGGCCTAGGCGACTATTTATATGCTAATCAGAGATGTCAAGAATAATAGTATGAGGAGAGCTCAGTAGGAAAATTCGGTGGAGAAAAGAGACTGAGTAGCTTGGCTAGCGGAAGACCAATCAAACTTCAAGACAAGAAGTTTGCACCATCCTCACGTAGGCCGGAGGCGCCCTCTCGAATAGCGAAAGGTGCCTCACCCTAGACACCTTCTCGAGTGGGTCTTAGCAGCCCAGGCATAATTAGTAAGCGTGGTGGGTTCCGCGCATTCAGCCACGTGATCAGTGCATGATAGCCACGTGATCAGTGCATGATCAGTCACGTGATCATTGCATGATCAGCCACGTGATCAGTGCATGATCAGCCACGTGATCTGCATGATCAGTCACGTGATCTGTGTACACTAACATGACCAGTGCATGATCAGTCACGTGATCAGTGATGTTAGCTACGTGATCAGTGCAGGATCAGCCACGTGATCACTGCATGATAGCCACGTGATCAGTGCATGATTAATCAGCATGATCAGTGTATGATCAGCCACGTGATCAGTGCATGATCAGTCACGTTATCAGTGCATGATCAGCCACGTGATCAGTGCATGATGCCACGTGATCAGTGCATGACAGTCACGTGATCAGTGCACACATAGCCACGTGATCAGTGCATGAAAGCCACGTGATCAGTGCATGATAGCCACGTGATCAGTCCATGATCAGTCACGTGATCAGTGCATGATCAGGCACGTGATCAGTGCATGATCAGCCACGTGATCAGTGCATTATCAGCCACGTGATCAGTGCATGATCAGTCACGTGATCAGTGCATGATCAGTCACGTGATCAGTGCATGATCAGCCACGTGATCAGTGCATGATCAATTACGTGATCAGCATGATCAGTCACGTGACCAGTACATGGATGCTACGTGATCATTGCATGATCAGCCACGTGAGCAGTGCATGATAGCCACGTGATCAGTGCATGATCAGTCACGTGATCAGTGCATGATCAGTCACGTGATCAGTGCATGATCATTGATGGATCTGTGCATGATGAGTCACGTGACCAGTGCATGGTAGCCACGTGATCAGTGCATGATCAGCCACGTGAGCAGCATGATGTCACGTGATATGTGCATGACTACATGGAGCAGTGTATGATCAGCCACGTGATCAGTGCATGAGTGCCACGTGATCAGTGCATGATCAGTCACGTGATCAGTGTGTGATCAGCCACGTGAACAGTGCATGCTCAGTCACGTGATCAGGCCTGCTGAGCTGCGTGATTACTGTCTGCTCATCTGCTTGACAATTGCCAGCTGAGCTGCACGATTCCTGCCTGTCATCTGCTTGACAATTGCCAGCTGTGCTGCGTAATTCCTGCCTGCTCAGCTGCTTGATTATTGCCAGCTGAGCAGCATGATTCCTCACACCTGAGTTCCATGATTATTGCCTGCTGACTGTTTGATTCGTGCCTACTCAGCTCTTTGTTTATTGCCTCCAGAGGCACATGATCAGTGTATGATAGCAAACATGATCAGCGCATGATCAGTCACATGATCAGTGCATGATCAGTCACGTGATGCAGTGCATGATCAGTCACTGATCATTGCCTGATAAACCATTACGTGATCAGTGCATGATGAGCCATGTGATCAGTGCCCGATCAGCCACGTCATCAGTGCATGCTCAGTCACGTCATCAGTGCATGATAGCCACGTGATCAGTGCATGCTCAGTCACGTGATCACGTGGATGATCAGCCACGTGATCAGTGCCTGCAGAATCACGTGATCAGGGCCTGCTGAGCTGCGTGATTCCTGTCGGCTCATCTGCTTGACAATTGCCAGCTGAGCTGCGTGATTCCTGCCTGGTCACGTGCTTGATTATTGCCAGTTGAGCAGCATGATTCGTCACTGAGCTCCATGCTTATTGCCTGCTGATTGCGTGGTTCGTGTCTGCTCAGCTCTTTGAGTATTGCCTCATGAGGTCCCTGTTCGGTCGCCACCTGCCGGGGACCAGCCCCAACTGATCCAGGGTATTCGAAGGAGAGATGGCCTAGGCGACTATTTATATGCTAATCAGAGATGTCAAGAATAATAGTATGAGGAGAGCTCAGTAGGAAAATTCGGTGGAGAAAAGAGACTGAGTAGCTTGGTTTACGCGGAAGACCAATGAAACTTCAAGACAAGAAGTTTGCACCACTTACGTAGCCGCAGGCGCCCTCTCGAATAGCGAAAGGTGCCTCACCCTAGACACCTTCTCGAGTGGGTCTTAGCAGCCCAGGCATAATTAGTAAGCGTGGTGGGTTCCGCGCTCCAGATGGAGACTCAGCTGGAAGTTAAAGGGAAGAATGACAAGGAACTTTATGAATTGGAGCTGTAAGTTAACTCTTTGACAGAGAGAGCGAGATGGTGGTGGAGGACAGCCCCCAGTGAAATCAGAGGTGAGAGCACAAAGCAATACAGTAGGCAGACTCCGGTTTTTTTGGGGGGGAGATGCTCGAGAACATCCGGGTGGACTCCTGAGGCTCGATCCCGCATTTGCGTATGCCGAGCCTCCTTCCTCATGACCTTTGTCCAGAGTGGAATGCCTCCCCGGCTCCCGGCACATGATCAGTGCATGCTCAGTCACGATATCAGTGCCTGCTCAGCCACGTGATCACTGATGGCACAGTCACGTGATCAGCGCCTCTCAGTCACGTGATCACCGTATGATAAACACGTGATCAGTGAACGACCAGCCACGTGATCACTGCATGCGCGGTCAGGTGGTCAGTTCCTGATCAGCCACCTGATCAGTGCGTGCACAGTCCCCTGATCAGCGCCTGTCAGTCACTGATCACTGCCTGATAAACACGTGATCAGTGCCCGAACAGCCACGTCATCAGTGCATGCGCAGTCACGTGATCAGTGCATGATAGCCACGTGATCAGTGCGTGCACAGTCCCATGATCAGCGCCTGTCAGTCACTGATCATTGCCTGATAAACACGTGATCAGTGCATGATGAGCCATGTGATCAGTGCCCGATCAGCCACGTCATCAGTGCATGCGCAGTCACGTCATCAGTGCATGATAGCCACGTGATCAGTGCATGCTCAGTCACGTGATCTGGACTTGATCAGCCACGTGATCAGTGCCTGCAGAGTCACGTGATCAAGGCCTGCTGAGCTGCGTGATTCCTGCCGGCTCATCTGCTTGACAATTGCCAGCTGAGCTGCGTGTTTCCTGCCTGGTCACGTGCTTGATTATTGCCAGTTGAGCAGCATGATTCGTCACTGCTGAGCTCCATGCTTATTGCCTGCTGATTGCGTGGTTCGTGTCTGCTCAGCTCTTTGAGTATTGCCTCCTGGGGTCCCTGTTCGGTCGCCACCTGCCGGGGACCAGCCCCAACTGATCCAGGGTATTCGAAGGAGAGATGGCCTAGGCGACTATTTATATGCTAATCAGAGATGTCAAGAATAATAGTATGAGGAGAGCTCAGTAGGAAAATTCGGTGGAGAAAAGAGACTGAGTAGCTTGGTTTACGCGGAAGACCAATCAAACTTCAAGACAAGAAGTTTGCACCACTTACGTAGGCCGCAGGCGCCTCGAATAGCGAAAGGTGCCTCACCCTAGACACCTTCTCGAGTGGGTCTTAGCAGCCCAGGCATAATTAGTAAGCGTGGTGGGTTCCGCGCTCCAGATGGAGACTCAGCTGGAAGTTAAAGGGAAGAATGACAAGGAACTTTATGAATTGGAGCTGTAAGTTAACTCTTTGACAGAGAGAGCGAGATGGTGGTGGGGGACAGCCCCCAGTGAAATCAGAGGTGAGAGCACAAAGCAATACAGTAGGCAGACTCCGGTTTTTTTGGGGGGGGAGATGCTCGAGAACATCCGGGTGGACTCCTGAGGCTCGATCCCGCATTTGCGTATGCCGAGCCTCCTTCCTCATGACCTTTGTCCAGAGTGGAATGCCTCCCCGGCTCCCGGCACATGATCAGTGCATGCTCAGTCACGATATCAGTGCCTGCTCAGCCACGTGATCACTGACGGCACAGTCACGTGATCAGCGCCTCTCAGTCACGTGATCACCGTATGATAAACACGTGATCAGTGAACGACCAGCCACGTGATCACTGCATGCGCGGTCAGGTGGTCAGTTCCTGATCAGCCACCTGATCAGTGCGTGCACAGTCCCCTGATCAGCGCCTGTCAGTCACTGATCACTGCCTGATAAACACGTGATCAGTGCCCGAACAGCCACGTCATCAGTGCATGCGCAGTCACGTGATCAGTGCATGATAGCCACGTGATCAGTGCGTGCACAGTCCCATGATCAGCGCCTGTCAGTCACTGATCATTGCCTGATAAACACGTGATCAGTGCATGATGAGCCATGTGATCAGTGCCCGATCAGCCACGTCATCAGTGCATGCGCAGTCACGTCATCAGTGCATGATAGCCACGTGATCAGTGCATGCTCAGTCACGTGATCTGGACTTGATCAGCCACGTGATCAGTGCCTGCAGAGTCACGTGATCAGGGCCTGCTGAGCTGCGTGATTCCTGCCGGCTCATCTGCTTGACAATTGCCAGCTGAGCTGCGTGATTCCTGCCTGGTCACGTGCTTGATTATTGCCAGTTGAGCAGCATGATTCGTCACTGCTGAGCTCCATGCTTATTGCCTGCTGATTGCGTGGTTCGTGTCTGCTCAGCTCTTTGAGTATTGCCTCCTGAGGTCCCTGTTCGGTCGCCACCTGCCGGGGACCAGCCCCAACTGATCCAGGGTATTCGAAGGAGAGATGGCCTAGGCGACTATTTATATGCTAATCAGAGATGTCAAGAATAATAGTATGAGGAGAGCTCAGTAGGAAAATTCGGTGGAGAAAAGAGACTGAGTAGCTTGGTTTACGCGGAAGACCAATCAAACTTCAAGACAAGAAGTTTGCACCACTTACGTAGGCCGCAGGCGCCCTCTCGAATAGCGAAAGGTGCCTCACCCTAGACACCTTCTCGAGTGGGTCTTAGCAGCCCAGGCATAATTAGTAAGCGTGGTGGGTTCCGCGCTCCAGATGGAGACTCAGCTGGAAGTTAAAGGGAAGAATGACAAGGAACTTTATGAATTGGAGCTGTAAGTTAACTCTTTGACAGAGAGAGCGAGATGGTGGTGGGGGACAGCCCCCAGTGAAATCAGAGGTGAGAGCACAAAGCAATACAGTAGGCAGACTCGGTTTTTTTGGGGGGGAGATGCTCGAGAACATCCGGGTGGACTCCTGAGGCTCGATCCCGCATTTGCGTATGCCGAGCCTCCTTCCTCATGACCTTTGTCCAGAGTGGAATGCCTCCCCGGCTCCCGGCACATGATCAGTGCATGCTCAGTCACGATATCAGTGCCTGCTCAGCCACGTGATCACTGACGGCACAGTCACGTGATCAGCGCCTCTCAGTCACGTGATCACCGTATGATAAACACGTGATCAGTGAACGACCAGCCACGTGATCACTGCATGCGCGGTCAGGTGGTCAGTTCCTGATCAGCCACCTGATCAGTGCGTGCACAGTCCCCTGATCAGCGCCTGTCAGTCACTGATCACTGCCTGATAAACACGTGATCAGTGCCCGAACAGCCACGTCATCAGTGCATGCGCAGTCACGTGATCAGTGCATGATAGCCACGTGATCAGTGCGTGCACAGTCCCATGATCAGCGCCTGTCAGTCACTGATCATTGCCTGATAAACACGTGATCAGTGCATGATGAGCCATGTGATCAGTGCCCGATCAGCCACGTCATCAGTGCATGCGCAGTCACGTCATCAGTGCATGATAGCCACGTGATCAGTGCATGCTCAGTCACGTGATCTGGACTTGATCAGCCACGTGATCAGTGCCTGCAGAGTCACGTGATCAGGGCCTGCTGAGCTGCGTGATTCCTGCCGGCTCATCTGCTTGACAATTGCCAGCTGAGCTGCGTGATTCCTGCCTGGTCACGTGCTTGATTATTGCCAGTTGAGCAGCATGATTCGTCACTGCTGAGCTCCATGCTTATTGCCTGCTGATTGCGTGGTTCATGTCTGCTCAGCTCTTTGAGTATTGCCTCCTGAGGTCCCTGTTCGGTCGCCACCTGCCGGGGACCAGCCCCAACTGATCCAGGGTATTCGAAGGAGAGATGGCCTAGGCGACTATTTATATGCTAATCAGAGATGTCAAGAATAATAGTATGAGGAGAGCTCAGTAGGAAAATTCGGTGGAGAAAAGAGACTGAGTAGCTTGGTTTACGCGGAAGACCAATCAAACTTCAAGACAAGAAGTTTGCACCACTTACGAGGCCGCAGGCGCCCTCTCGAATAGCGAAAGGTGCCTCACCCTAGACACCTTCTCGAGTGGGTCTTAGCAGCCCAGGCATAATTAGTAAGCGTGGTGGGTTCCGCGCTCCAGATGGAGACTCAGCTGGAAGTTAAAGGGAAGAATGACAAGGAACTTTATGAATTGAGCTGTAAGTTAACTCTTTGACAGAGAGAGCGAGACGGTGGTGGGGGACAGCCCCCAGTGAAATCAGAGGTGAGAGCACAAAGCAATACAGTAGGCAGACTCCGGTTTTTTTTGGGGGGGGAGATGCTCGAGAACATCCGGGTGGACTCCTGAGGCTCGATCCCGCATTTGCGTATGCCGAGCCTCCTTCCTCATGACCTTTGTCCAGAGTGGAATGCCTCCCCGGCTCCCGGCACATGATCAGTGCATGCTCAGTCACGATATCAGTGCCTGCTCAGCCACGTGATCACTGACGGCACAGTCACGTGATCAGCGCCTCTCAGTCACGTGATCACCGTATGATAAACACGTGATCAGTGAACGACCAGCCACGTGATCACTGCATGCGCGGTCAGGTGGTCAGTTCCTGATCAGCCACCTGATCAGTGCGTGCACAGTCCCCTGATCAGCGCCTGTCAGTCACTGATCACTGCCTGATAAACACGTGATCAGTGCCCGAACAGCCACGTCATCAGTGCATGCGCAGTCACGTGATCAGTGCATGATAGCCACGTGATCAGTGCGTGCACAGTCCCATGATCAGCGCCTGTCAGTCACTAATCATTGCCTGATAAACACGTGATCAGTGCATGATGAGCCATGTGATCAGTGCCCGATCAGCCACGTCATCAGTGCATGCGCAGTCTCGTCATCAGTGCATGATAGCCACGTGATCAGTGCATGCTCAGTCACGTGATCTGGACTTGATCAGCCACGTGATCAGTGCCTGCAGAGTCACGTGATCAGGGCCTGCTGAGCTGCGTGATTCCTGCCGGCTCATCTGCATGACAATTGCCAGCTGAGCTGCGTGATTCCTGTCGGCTCATCTGCTTGACAATTGCCAGCTGAGCTGCGTGATTCCTGCCTGGTCACGTGCTTGATTATTGCCAGTTGAGCAGCATGATTCGTCACTGCTGAGCTCCATGCTTATTGCCTGCTGATTGCGTGGTTCGTGTCTGCTCAGCTCTTTGAGTATTGCCTCCTGAGGTCCCTGTTCGGTCGCCACCTGCCGGGGACCAGCCCCAACTGATCCAGGGTATTCGAAGGGAGAGATGGCCTAGGCGACTATTTATATGCTAATCAGAGATGTCAAGAATAATAGTATGAGGAGAGCTCAGTAGGAAAATTCGGTGGAGAAAAGAGACTGAGTAGCTTGGTTTACGCGGAAGACCAATCAAACTTCAAGACAAGAAGTTTGCACCACTTACGTAGGCCGCAGGCGCCCTCTCGAATAGCGAAAGGTGCCTCACCCTAGACACCTTCTCGAGTGGGTCTTAGCAGCCCAGGCATAATTAGTAAGCGTGGTGGGTTCCGCGATCAGCCACGTGATCAGTGCATGACAGCACGTGATCAGTGCATGATCAGTCACGTGATCAGTGCATGATCAGCCACGTGAGTCAGTGCATGATAGCCACGTGATCAGTGCATGATCAGTCACGTGATCAGTGCATGATCAATTACGTTACAGTGCATGATCAGTCACATGATCAGTGGATGTGAGCCACGTGATCATTGCATGATGCTCAGCGCCGCATCAGTGCATGATAGTCACGTGATCAGTGCATGATCAGCCACATGATCAGTGCATGATCAGCCACGTGATCAGTGCATGATCAGCCACGTGATCAGGTATGATCAGCACGTGATCTGCGCATGATGCCACGTGATCAGTGCATGATCAGCCACGTGATCAGTGCATGATCAGCCACGTGATCAGTGCATGAAACCAATGATCAGTGCATGATAGCCACGTGATCAGTGCATGATCAGTCACGTGATCAGTGCATGATCCAGCTCACGTGATCAGTGCATGCGATCAGCCACGTGATCAGTGCATGATAGCCACGTGATCAGTGCATGATCAGTCACGTGATCAGTGCATGATCAGTCACGTGATCAGTGCATGATCAGCCACGTGATCAGTGCATGATCAATTACGTGATCAGTGCATGATCAGTCACGTGACCAGTACATGGATGCTACGTGATCAGTGCATGATCAGCCACGTGATCAGTGCATGATAGCCACGTGATCAGTGCATGATCAGTCACGTGATCAGTGCATGATCAGTCACGTGATCAGTGCATGATCAGCCACGTGATCTGTGCACATGAGTCACGTGACCAGTATATGGTAGCTACGTGATCATTGCATGATCAGCCACGTGAGCAGTGCATGATCAGCCACGTGATCAGTGCATGATCAGTTACGTGAGCAGTGTATGATCAGCCACGTGATCAGTGCATGAGTGCCACGTGATCAGTGCATGATCAGTCACGTGATCAGTGTATGATCAGCCACGTGAACAGTGCATGCTCAGTCACGTGATCAGGTCTGCTGAGCTGCGTGATTACTGTCTGCTCATCTGCTTGACAATTGCAAGCTGAGCTGCATGATTCCTGCCTGTCATCTGCTTGACAATTGCCAGCTGTGCTGCGTAATTCCTGCCTGCTCAGCTGCTTGATTATTGCCAGCTGAGCAGCATGATTCCTCACACCTGAGTTCCAAGATTATTGCCTGCTGACTGTTTGATTCGTGCCTACTCAGCTCTTTGTTTATTGCCTCCAGAGGCACATGATCAGTGTATGATAGCAAACATGATCAGCGCATGATCAGTCACATGATCAGTGCATGATCAGTCACGTGATCAGTGCATGATCAGTCACGGTATCAGTGCATGATCAGCCACGTGATCAGTGCATGATCAATCACGTGATCAGTGCATGATCAGCCACGTGATCAGTGCATGATAGCCACGTGATCAGTGCATGATAGCCACGTGATCAGTGCATGATCAGTCACGTGAGCAGTGTATGATCAGCCACGTGATCAGTGCCTGCAGAGTCACGTGATCAGGGCCTGCTGAGCTGCGTGATTCCTGCCGGCTCATCTGCTTGATAATTGCCAGCTGAGCTGCGTGATTCCTGCCTGGTCACGTGCTTGATTATTGCCAGTTGAGCAGCATGATTCTGTCACTGCTGAGCTCCATGCTTATTGCCTGCTGATTGCGGGTTCGTGTCTGCTCAGCTTGAGTATCGCCTCCTGAGGTCCCTGTTCGGTCGCCACCTGCTGGGGACCAGCCCCAACTGATCCAGGGTATTCGAAGGAGAGATGGCCTAGGCGACTATTTATATGCTAATCAGAGATGTCAAGAATAATAGTATGAGGAGAGCTCAGTAGGAAAATTCTGGTGGAGAAAAGAGACTGAGTAGTTTGGTTTACGCGGAAGACCAATCAAACTTCAAGACAAGAAGTTTGCACCACTTACGAGGCCGCAGGCGCCGTCTCTAATAGCGAAAGGTGCCTCACCCTAGACACTCTCGAGTGGGTCTTAGCAGCCCAGGCATAATTAGTAAGCGTGGTGGGTTCCGCGCTCCAGATGGAGTGACTCAGCTGGAAGTTAAAGGAAGAATGACAAGAACTTTATGAATTGGAGCTCTAAGTTAACTCTTGACAGAGAGAGCGAGATGGTGGTGGGGGACAGCCCCCAGTGAAATCAGAGGTGAGAGCACAAAGCAATACAGTAGGCAGACTCCGGTTTTTTTGGGGGGAGATGCCTCGAGAATATCCGGGTGGACTCCCTGAGGCTCGATCCCGCATTTGCGTATGCCGAGCCCTCCTTCCTCATGACCTTTGTCCAGAGTGGAATGCCTCCCCGGCTCCCGGCACATGATCAGTGCATGCTCAGTCACGATATCAGTGCCTGCTCAGCCACGTGATCACTGACGGCACAGTCACGTGATCAGCGCCTCTCAGTCACGTGATCACCGTAGGATAAACACGTGATCAGTGAACGACCAGCCACGTGATCACTGCATGCGCGGCCAGGTGGTCAGTTCCTGATCAGCCACCTGATCAGTGCGTGCACAGTCCCCTGATCAGCGCCTGATCAGTCACTGATCACTGCCTGATAAACAGGTGATCAGTGCCCGAACAGCCACGTCATCAGTGCATGCGCAGTCACGTGATCAGTGCATGATAGCCACGTGATCAGTGCGTGCACAGTCCCATGATCAGCGCTGTCAGTCACTGATCATTGCCTGATAAACACGTGATCAGTGCATGATGAGCCATGTGATCAGTGCCTGATCAGCCACGTGATCAGTGCATGCGAGTCACGTCATCAGTGCATGATAGCCACGTGATCAGTGCATGATCAGTCACGTGATCTGGACTTGATCAGCCACGTGATCAGTGCATGCAGAGTCACGTGATCAGTGCATGATTGAGCTGCGTGATTCTGTCGGCTCATCTGCTTGACAATTGCCAGCTGAGCTGCGTGATTCCTGCCTGGTCACGTGCTTGATTATTGCCAGTTGAGCAGCATGATTCGTCATTGCTGAGCTCCATGCTTATTGCCTGCTGATTGCGTGGTTCGTGTCTGTTCAGCTCTTTGAGTATTGCCTCCTGAGGTCCCTGTTCGGTCGCCACCTGCCGGGACCAGCCCCAACTGATCCAGGGTATTCGAAGGAGAGATGGCCTAGGCGACTATTTATATGCTAATCAGAGATGTCAAGAATAATAGTA